>NC_134372.1:31181815-31201815 GCF_035582795.1 Mycteria americana
CTGTTCTACATCATCAGTTCCTTTGATCACTGGCAGAAGTTCAGAGATACTTCTTTGCATCTGTCCAAAATAAACAAGGCTACCATATACCTTTTGCAATATCACTTTTAAATACAGGCTTATTTGTGGGGGAGAAAACACATCTATTTTTGCAACAATGGCTGAAGAAAATAAAAGCAAACACTTCGGCTTGCATTTACATGCACATTTACAGACAAAATACGTGAGAGTGTGCGTGTCCGTGTCTGTACACATATATATTTTAATGAAAAATGATAGTATAAAAGCAATTTTTTTTCCCCTGCAAACTGATACCTATGTTGACACCATAGAGGGGATTCAACATAGCCGCTGAAAAACAGTGTTACACAGCCTGTCATGAGAAGAAAGTCCTAAGTTATAGCAATACTATGCAGCATTTCTTCTTCCTTAGTAATGCTGGTGACTACAAATTGTTGGGAATCTTTCTCACTACTGATAGCAGAATGAACTATGTAACCAAAATAATTTTGATTAATAATTCAGAAGAGTTTAAGGGTGAAGAGATAGAGAGGATTTGTGCCAACCTAAAAAAAAAGAATACTTTTTTGTATCTCAATTAACAAAGTACAATTTCATAATTGAAAGCAAATGCTTCTTTATCATATGATTTCTACTTTTCTTTACCCAATGCTGTCCCCTGCAGGGTGTAAGAAATCAGATCACAGAAGTACTCAGAGGCTAAAAAAAAATATATATTTTTTTTTAATCCAAGAGTAAAAGAGAAAGGAATAGCTGAATTAACATCATGTCCTCTATCAGAATTCATTATCAAGCCAGCATGGTTTATAATGAATAATCCTTTCAGAAGCTTGACTGGGTGCTGTAAGGGGCATTCCTTGAAAATATTCTCTCATATCTCATTGCATATATGCAACACTTCTTTGCCATAGGTGTTATGAATTCCTAGTGCTCATGTTGATATTCTGTCTGTGGGCAATAAGATGTTAGCCATTTCTTATATGTCTCATCTGCTGCACTTGAACATGGAAATCAAACAGAACACATAAATTATAAAATCATTGTACATCTCAATGGACTTTCTTACCATTTTATGGAATGGGAAGTAAAGAGTATGCAAGACTATGCTCTGTATATGTAGAAAACATAAAACTACTACTCTGCTTAAAAGACAGGTGACCCTCATAAAAGAAATACAGCTCCTCTCAAAAAGGACATTAAAAGAAAGTAAAGAAGGGAAGCATAGAGGTGGGAGAACTGATTAGATTTCATTAATAAGATCATCTTTGTACCAAACAAAAACAAAACATGGGGCTTAAAAAAACTCTGGGAGCATTTGTTATCACATAGAAATCATACTCATATGATTGCTGTCTCCTTGCTCAACTGGAAAACACTGCTTTATCTGACTAAGTGCAAATACCGAAATGTTCATTAGCTCTCTTGAAACACCTTGGCTTGTCTTTATTGAGTTGCATTTCATCCATAGCCTTTGCACCTGGGGGCACACAATAAATTTTTCTGCACAAAGGGTTTCTCAAGAGTGGTATGACTGTTCCTTTTCTCCCCAGAGTCTGAATGCATTGCATCATCTTCTATCATACTTACAAGCCCGGGGCCCGGGATGAAGAATTGTTTAGTATCTCCAAACCAAAGCTTGCCACGTAGCAGATCAAATTGTTGTTGCTCTGCCACTGAGCTGACTCAGTACTTGCTTGTTTGATTTAAGGCACAGTTCCACTGTGAAAAGTTATTGTGAAAATGGTATTTTCTTCTGCAGCAGAGCTAGTTCCTACGTGTATGAAGAATTATATGTGCTGACTCAAGTGACAAAACATAAGTATTTACTGCTTCTGCTCTTGCCAGCTCTGCAGAGCAAAGACAGAGGAGAGAAAGCAGGTTGGAGTCCATTTAATCTGTATACGTTAATACTCTTTTCCAGGCTTCCATGTGTTTAGCCCTGTGCAAATTCAGGGACAACGATAGCATCCCAGAACTGTTTACAGGAATGTAATTTGGCCTCTACTGCTAGTGAGTAGCCATGGAAGGGAAACACCTTGGTCTCTCAGATCCTATAGTGCATGTGGAAACACCACAGACAAAAACCCCATAATGAAATAGTCATTTGAAACACAGTAAATCAATACTTTATACTTTTCTGTACTTACATTTTACCTGTAGTGACTTACAGAGTTTGTGGCTGCAGTAGATTATTTTGTGGCATTCTGGCTTTGTAAACTCGTCTCTTGGATTAACAACATCTCTGACTATTCAAAGGTAGTGGGAAAATATTATTGCTTTTGTCGTTCGTTACCACTTCTTTTAGAATAAAGCAGAGTGCCAATTTCTTTGTATTGTCCAGCTAGCTGTCATACTTTTGGAGCTATCTTCTGCCTCGATGTTGTGGACTGTTAGTGCATGGTACTGCCCTTCAGTGACTCTGGTCTGTTCCCACTGAGCTGTTACAAGGATTAGTGAAGGCTTCCTCCTTTGGCTGTCTTACACAGTCCATATGTGAAACTATGAAAGTTCACAAGGAATTATGGGCTCAGTGTTGGTTTTAGCATGTTCACAGTATCTGGCTTTATTGCTTTAGCTTGTCTAACCCAGAGAGAGAAGTTGTCTCTTTCTCAGTTTCAAGGTGACACTGAAGCTTGCATGAGAATGGCTTGGGCTCATGTTCTGTAAAAAAAATGCAGTGGTTAGAGCAAGCAAAGGAGGAAGAAGATTTGCTTGAATATTTCAGCTACTTAAAAGAGAATTTTTAGCCATCCTCTTAAATTCCTAATTGCTACTAGATGATCAGATAGCCAGCAGTGTCTGCTGGTTACTTGCATTGTCTTTTTGCACTGAAATTGTCCCCTTTTCAGAGCTGTTTGTGGGGCTATATTTTAAATCCAGTAGAACTGAAGTTGGTGGGAATATGGCGGCCTGCCTAACTAGTCCAATACTTTACTGTGTGTCTTCGAAGTAGTAAAAGTTTAAATAGAATTTATGGTTACTGAATTCCCAAAGACTGTCCTACCCAAAAGACAGTACCCAAAAGACGGCTATCAACAAACCATGCTGTGGTATTTGAAATGAACACCAGCCCCTCTGCTGAAACATCCTTAGCACTGGGAAGAGAAGGAGCAGCTTCGGAATTTTCTGCCCCCACTAGTCCAAAAAGTTGACTTGTATTGGCCTCAGGATATGCCTATTCTTCACCTGGGAACTAGAACTAGTTTTTTCTTTAAGGGAGTACAGTCTTAACTAATGGTGAAGCTGATAGCACTTACAACCTTTGGTATATGCAGTTCAGTTCTAAAGTAAATATCTATAAATAAAAGCAAAACCTCATAATTATACTTTACACAGTCCGTTTTGAATATACTGTTTCTTCTGAGGAAAACTTCAGTTTCTCCAATCAGTTGTTAGAAATAGGGTAATGTCCTCATACTAGAAGGGTAAGAGCTCTCTGTCCAACCTACACAGAGTAAGAAAGATATCCAAGTAAAGGATAACTTACCTCCTAGGTACCAGCACTTAGAAGATGACTCTATGCAGTATGAGATTTACGAAAAATCTTTGGGGAAAAAAAAAAGTGGCCTCGACTTGTCTTAAAATAGAAACTGAAAGTTTTTAAGCTTCTTTCTAACATGAGGCTAAACTACAAAATATCAGACAATTCTTTGAACTTGTCTTTTAAATAACCCTTTAGCTGTTGTAGCCTGAGGAACAAATATTTTATTGATTTGTGTGTGTGGATGGATTGTGCTTAAATATATCCAGTTAATATTGCTTAGTAATTTTTCTGAAAATATAGATATCTATGTAAACTCTGAGTCTGGTTTAGCTTGTTCAGTAGTTTATCAAAATACCATTATGCATGTCCATTAGAAGGAAGAATACTGCCAGCAAGAGCCAGGTGACTCCCAGCTCTCACCATTTTGTTCTCATGTGTAGCAACTGAAGAGTCCTATCTGTAGGCTGTATTTGTTCCTAAAATGTATGAACACATAAGCCAAGATGGAGACTTGAGTGCAAATTCACTTCCTATTCCTTAATAGCAGTTATGTCCTAGGACTCTGAGAAGAATCCCTAATTCCACTAGAGTTTTACCTTCCTCTTGGAAACCCTTTTGTTGGGAGCAGGCCTGACTCAAGGGGATAATAGGAACTTGAAATACAAGTAAATTTGAAAAATGCACATATACACTACAGACACATAAGCTTGACAATCTTTAGAAGCTGTCTGATAACTTTCTACAAAGCAGCTTGACCCCCTACTGTTATTTTTTATATTTGTATTTACTTTAGCACACAGAAAACCAATCATGTTACTCTGTCATATTTATTTTATATGTTATTTATTTTAATAAATAACAACTGTTATTTTATGAAAGTTGACAGAGGCATGTAGCAGCTCAGAAGAGCTTACAGTCTCCTGTAAACGCATGGCACTTTCTTCCCTTGAGGTTTGAAGTTATTGGGACAACTGAAATGCTTAGACTTTATTCTTTAACAGAATCTGGGTCTAAAAATGATAATAGAATACTCTTGGAGAGATCTAGTACCTAAATATGTCCTTCTTGAAAAATATCATCATAAGTTTATAATATCACCTATATTAAAAGTTCAACACCATGTTACAGAGAAGAGACTTGACTTGAGAGAGTATATCCATTTAAATTACTGCAAACTTACTCAGTTAAACCAATATAAAATTATCTTCCGTGTTGCTGTTGGGGATCATTCTGCTGCATTCATTTGGATGTCAAAGTGACAGGCCATTAGCCTAAAGGTGAGCTAATTATTTAAGGAACTTTTCTTGTTTTGTACAATGAAGAAGTATTCTTGAAAATACAACATAAACATAGATATCTGTGTCAGATGGTGACGGTCCATTTCTTTTAAATATGAAAATGTAATTTTAGCATTCAAACAGTCAAGACAGTGGTAATTTAAAATAAAACAAGAACAACAGTCATTAAATGGCTGTGTTTCTGGACTTAGATTGATGCTTAACACATTGATCTTCTTCAATAGAAGCTTTCCATATTCCATCTGTTAGAATCTTTGACCTTTTCTTAACACCATTAAAAGATAAAATGTTAATCTACTGAAAAAAGATGCATGACCTTTTAAAAGTGAACTGTACCACTTTACAGTCTGCCATCATTAAAGAACTTTATGCTCAGGAGCATGCATTATGTGTATCATAGCAATATAATTGTTTAGAATAATGTAATTGTTCAACCAAGAAGATACATACCATGCATAACATAAATTAGAACTAGAACTATGTGAACTTTGAGAACGCAATCAAAATAACATGTCAGATCAAGGCTTACTTTCAGTTTTTATCAGCCTCAACCTCAAATTTAGTTTTTTATTAATATGCCAAGATGCATGCCTAGAAGATACCATTTTAACTAAGAAAAAGGATGGTACTTTGGGACAAATGAAACCACATCACTGGCAAAGGAAGATGCTTATCTTCCTTTGTTTAATCACCTATACTTATTTTTTCAGTATAAGGAAATAAACGTGGCACTAATATTTTAGGTAGTAGTAAGGAATTTCAGTAGCAAGGAAATTCTTGAAAATGGACTTAACTTGTTTGTGCTAAATCTGAATTGTCTTAAACTAGACTTCTTAATAGCAATGGCCACAGTTCAGAACAGCGTTGAAACATGGTTTAAATCCAATTCAGTAAAGCGCTTCAGAGAGCATTTAGTTTTGAGTATGGGCTAATTTGATTCCACTTCAGATTAAGCCTCTGTTCTGAATCCTGACTACAGAGAACAAACTGAATGCATGCTATAGGTTCAGATAACCTAATCTTATCTTCTGGTGGGTTCCAAGTTTTAGATGAAGCCCCTCAAATTGA
Source organism: Mycteria americana (assembly GCF_035582795.1). Lineage (NCBI taxonomy): Eukaryota > Metazoa > Chordata > Aves > Ciconiiformes > Ciconiidae > Mycteria > Mycteria americana. The sequence continues at coordinate 31,187,687 of NC_134372.1, forward strand.
TTTGAGAGCATAGCTATATAATAATGTGTCTACTTAATAACTATGTAAGAGAGAATAATAGAAAGTCCAAGTATCTTCTGCATTTGAATGTCATGTTCTGCTAGTACTTTTTATTATATAGGACAAAAAGCTTTTCTACACAGGAAGGCTCATATTCTTCTAATTTCAATCTAAATTCTGCTGAAGTCACTAACTTGATCCATTTTCCCAACTACATCAGTGAGCTTAGGCTGGATGATTCTGGGTTGGAGTACCCTCTCTGAACATCTATATGTTTTTCAGTGGAATTTACTCCATAAGGTAAGTGGCTGCATGCAAAATAGAAATACACCGGTTCTAAGATGACATAAATTTAGGTTCTGTTATTATTTGATCATAATAACATAAGTAGCATTAGCAATGTCACTGTAGTGGGGGCTCTTAGACAGCCCTGATGCAATGGCTGCATTTAAATTAGCAATTTAGGGCACAGGAGGGGTTCTTTCCTTCATGAATTTGCCTTGCACCTATACCTGAAGGCTGATGGTGTGCACTCAAAGCTGTTTCCCACCTCACGAAACTGAGGCTGAAGTCATGTGCTGGTTTACCATCTTGAGTGACCTGCTTGCAATGGGGACGTATGGTCCTGCAGAAGTTAACTCTCTACACGTGTACTGCATGCCTAGGACTGGAAACTGGCTTGAACTTCATTATTAGAAATGACATCATGTGCATAATTATGCAGAAAACATAGGAGAAAGCACAGGGTTTGCTAAGAGTTTTGGCAAGTAGAAAGACATTCAATTCTGTAAATGTCAGCTTTTTAACTCCTTTTTAACTAACTTTTTAACAGTTAAAACTTCGTATTCTGCTTTCTGATCACGTTGCTGCGCTAGCCCTGTCTATTTCTTTTGTTCCTGTTAAATAAGCAGCACCCCATTTTGTATATGCCAAGCATTTCGTCTTTGAAGTTAGTAGTCACTTTTTTTTGTCAAGCTCTTTCATTGTTTAGACCTGCTTCCCAGTCTCAGCCCCAGTTTATCACCGCAAATTTCCTCTCTTGCATATTCTTCCCTCTAGGTCATTGATAGTGAAAGCAAGCAATATGTTTCCTGGTGTTCAACCATGTGGCACTTCACTAGTCACATAATACACTAGATAAGCAGATGACAGTCTGTGCTGCTCTGAATAGCATATGTGCATACCATCTGAAAGCCAGGAGCGGGAGGACATAGATACAGCCAACAGAGGGAGTCAATGGCAGCAAAGCACTGGCCATTCAACCCCTGCTTTGGAGAAAAGAGAAGTGGACAGCTTTGCATTTATGGTCAAAGAGTGGAAGATTTCAGCCTGTTTTCCCATTAGTCCCTAGGCATCTCTTAGAGGCCATGTGCTCTTCTGCTTTCAAGCTGCCGGTTGCCTACCTGACAGAAGTTTAGTTCTAGTTTGGCAGGAGGAGGTGGTGCCCCACCAGAATGTCAGCTGTTTTGAGGAAAGTTTGGCCCTTTTTACATTTTTTGTGTGGACATGGAAGATCTGATCTGTAGCATTTGCCTTTTTGTCTACTAAGTATAACTATCAAGTAACATACAGAAGCTATAATTGCTATCTAATTAGCATTACGAAATAAAACCTACATTGTGGAGAACACCTGCTTGCTCTGTCTTTTACAATATAGTAGTAACGTTTAAAATCTCTTGTGCCTACTCATAACTTGGTACCCAAGATAGCTAAAATGATACAGACCTCGTCAACCAAAGTTGCATTCCCTTCAGACTAAGAAAGTCCTAGATCTTAGCATTGGTGAATATAATAAAGAGAAAGATGGTCTTTTCTCTTTGACAGAAGCAAGCTGTCACAGTAATAGTGAAATGAGATACAGAAGAAAAAAAATTCAAGATGTTCTTAGACACATTCAGGTAACGTGTAAATAGAATAATAAATCTGGCAAGAAAGATCTGTTTATTTTTTGCACAAAAGGGCTAAGAAGTTTTTTTTTCCATTTTAAAGCATGAATTTCTTTTTCTTCCACCTGAAGTCTGCACAGTATTCCACAGAGCAGCTGTCCACAGCAAGAAACTCATCATTCACTCTCTGATCAGCACATACAGTAAGTGACATGAAACTCTGCTTAATTCTCTTGTGTCTTCATGAAATAATTTCTTTACCAACCAAAGAAATCTGCTGTTTACCATAATCTCAATTTAACACCTACTCTCAGTGTTCAAAAGTAACTGTCTGCATTTGAATGGGGTTTGCAAAGCAGAAGTAACTGCCAGGGAAAACTAAACAAGTCTTGTCTCTTCCTTGAAAGTTGGAAAAGGCTTTAGTTTTTTATCACAGTGACAGGTTACATGGTAAATAAAGTTTGAGATCTTTGCTTTGGCCATTTAAGACAAGAATTGGTTAGAAGTGAACAAAGCTGAAGGGTGCAAAACTTGAATTAAGCCCAAGTTGCACATTAAGACGGTTGTTCGAAAACAAGTGGCACATGAATGCAGAGTAAAACTGGGGGGGGCTTTGTACAGTGCAACAGAGCGGGGATATTACTCCCGACTTAACTGAGGAAGCCCCTTGAAACTAATGAGTTTTCAGTTAGTGAGCAGTATGGGAAAGAGGCCTTGGAAAACATTCCACTTCTTAGAAGCTAATCTATTTGTTTTCCCCTACGTAGAAAACAGCTAGGAGGATCTCAGCCCCAGCAAAGCTGGGAATGGTCCCACCTTGCCTCGGATTACCATGCATAACAGAGGATCGTTTTAAAAAGATTTCCTCATTCGCATTGGAATCAGATATAATATCTTTTAATCAGCAATCAAAACAAAGGCCCTGTTAGTATTGTTAGATTAGCTAGATTTCTACAGATTTGTTCTGAAGTGAACAAAATTGCATCCAAATGAGAAATGAGTGATATGAAATGTTCTGCAGGAGCTCAAAGCCTGCAACTGCAGCTTCACTCCACTGCAGCGTGTAAAACCCCTGTCAGCACTCACCTGGGAACCAGGGGCTGCTCTTGAGGGAGATCTCTCCTGCGGTTCTCTTTCCCTAACTCATAAGGTTATGATTTGGGGAAATTCACATTTGAAAATTTAGAAATATGATGCACGATGTTTTCATGTCATAGCTGGATTGCAGTAAGAATAAGTTTACAGGCAGGGTGTATTTTATGATTAAGCGTTGTGTTGGAGGGTTGGAATTTCTTTTTGTCAGGATTTCTGGTTATATCCCTGTCTTGATTTACTGCGGGTAAAAAAACTGGTGATGTAAAATCCTTGTGTAATTTTTCTGAAACAGGATGAGTTTTCACATCATGTGAATAGCATTGTACTGCTAACTGCAAAATGCTTAGAGGAAACTAAACTAAGTTGAAGGAATTAATATTCCATCAAAGAGTCAGTACTTGCCTCAATAAGATATTTTTAGCATTTTTGGATTTTGATATATGTGTCTTTTTTTCCTGAGAGAACAGGAAAATACCTCTCCTCCCCTCTCCCCGCTTCTTTCATATTAGGTTGTTTATTGCAGACCATTGCATTGGGTCATGTTGCATTTGATCTGCTGGAAAATGAATGGTGTTTTGAATTATCTATATGTTTCATTTGCTGCCTCTCTTTGGTCAGGTGAAAAGATAACGCGTGTCACTGTGTAACTTTCGTACTGGTACCCAGGCATGTACCAGGGTTACATGTTTTCGGATAAGCCGTATGTACCTAATCAGAATTATCTTGCCCAAGCACAGCTTTGGCTGCTAGAAATAATGCTTTTTAAAGCATATTGGCACATGCATTAAATGAAAAAACACACACGGTATTGAAGTGCTGCGTTCCCCTAGAAGAGGAAGAGAATAAGTCTTAATTTTCCTTTGGGGCAAAGCTTTAATAGAATCGCTGCTAGTTCATAGTCTTCCAGTTATTGTTTAAACCCCATAAGATACTTAAGGCTTTGAGTGTTTGTACCAAGAAAATAAAAACATGAATTCATTCTCGAGCTCAGATTTGGCAGCTAATAAAGTTATTCTGGCTTCTATTACATTGCTTGCCCACCAGCATTACCATGTTGCTATTATTTAGCTGAAGAGTTTTAGTGTCTTGAGCCCCTTGTACCTTATGGAAGTTGAGAAAGAAAACCGAAGGTCACAAGGAACATTGAAAAAGGTAATCTAAATAATTGCAACAGAGAAAATATAGGAAAAAGAAATGGAACAGAACATACAAAGAGAAGCTAACAAAATGGTGCTCTGCCAATATTGTTAGTGCTGTCATTTAGATGTGTTTATGTGGCTGAGTGACTGTGCTTGGTAAATCTGCTTATTTTGTTGGTTTTACAGTTCTTGGTGAGATGGGGAGTTGTTGTCTTTGGTTGATGGTTTCTCAATTTTTCTCAGATTCTTCCCATTCCCTCTAAGATGGACACAATTTATCATGTTTCCATTATCCATCCCCAGTGATTCAAGGAGTTCTGCATTTTCTGGCAAACTAGCCAACTTATCACACAATATTATATGTACTTGGAATTAGATCTCGTTTCCTCTCTCTCATGGCTACCAGGCATTGTATTGCAAAGTGGGACCCTCAGCAGTTGAATTTTCCGTTCCACAGTGCCCAATACAAATAAGTTGCAATATCCCAGGGCCTGACTGGAATCCCACTCTGTCGGGATGACGTTATCGTGTTGTGCAGTGTGCGAGTATATGCCAGGCTGGGCAGAAGGGAGGAAAGCCTGCAGCCATTTTAGCAGCTTCTATCTCCTCCCTGACTGAATTGGAGATGAAAGTGAATTTTGTGGTAAAATGATATGTGTCACTTGTAATTTGTAATGTGATCAAAGATGGGTATATAGTATAGGTAAATAAATAGAAGATTGCTTACACCTTTAATTCTGTGAATCTTAGGATGCTGTCAACTTTGGCAGGTCTGTATTTTTATCTGCAGTTGTCATCTGCTGCAAAAAATCTGGATTTTAGAGGGTCAGACTTTCAGCAACCTAGGTATACAACAGGTACTCCAGACTGTAGTTACCCAGTTTGAAAACAAAAGGTGAGTACTGTGCAAGGAGTGACTCTTTCCATGTGTAAATACATTCTTTCTACATATCAGCCGTCCTAAACAGTTTACAAATCTGTCCTTAAATTGACTACAAAATGTTTTGTTCAGTGGCCAAAACGAGGGACACATATAAGCATCAGTGTTTTGGTCCATCTGTTCTTGCTGTTTTCAAGAATTCAGTGAAAGATACTGTTCTTTGCATTGTCTTTGTTTACTCTGTTATATGACTAGGCTTTATATAAATTGTGAAAATGTTTGGGCTCTGTTTGATTTCTAAATTTTGAAGATGAGGTTATGTGAATATATAGCTTATGAGAAGAGCCAGGCTGACAGCAGAGGGATTGATCTCCTTTGTGGAGCGTGTACAGCATGTTGCCTTGTTACCTCGTCAATGTGCTTGAGTCTCAACACACTCTCAACAGTGAGTGTCCCAGTTTGTTTCCCACATCCTCCTGTCCGTAGTATCTGGGCTGAGATGGGCAGTCTGGGTTCCAGTTAGTTCTAGATGATGATTGAGGGTGGAAACCTGCAAAATAAGCAAAGTAACTCATTGCATGTAGACAAATAAAATTCTGTCTTGGGCACTTGCAAGGCCGCCTGAATCTCCTTCTGCAAATAAAGCTCCCTCATTTTCAGCTTCATTGAAAAATGCATTGAAATCAGGCTTTAATCAGGGGAAATGACACATTCTTGTGCATATTTCAGGGTCTTAAATTAAAAGCTATTTTTTAAAAGAAGAAAATTAAATGCTGTTTCAGATTTCTTGTTACTGCTGACCCTTTAGGACTGTACAGAGCTCCTGCCACCTACCAGCATGCTCGCCAGGCAGTCTGTACAAATATTATTATTACTTAAATAGAGTCTGAATCATTACCTTGTGTTTTCACTTTGTAGTGAAGTGATTTAAATATAGTTTTCTTATGTTGGGATCCTTTGACAAATGCATAAATAGTTAGCGCATTGTTAGCAACAGTGAAAAGGAAATGGATGCCTGGCAGGAGGAAGGGCAAATAATTTTCTCATGCTTGCTGTGCTCTTTCTGTAGTGTAAATCAACTCTTCTCCTCCGAAAGTAAAAACTTATTCCAAGATGTCAACAAAAGTAAAGTAATTAGGAAAGGAAATGTAATGCCTCCCTGCCGCTCCTCCCTCTCACACATTAGTAAATGAAAGCTATTTAAAGATACAACCTGAGGTAGGCTAATTGGAGGAGATGAGCCATTTGGGACCTGATCCTGGAAATGCTTACTCAAATGAGTAGCCCTTTGATTGTTTGCCTGGGTCAATTTTGAGTGTGTGTGCATGCTTCAGGATCAGGGAGGAGAAGGTTCAGTCCTGCAGGGTCCTGAGTAGACCACCCCAAAACTGAAAGGCATGCACTCAAGCTCCTAGTCATCCAGTTGGTCTCAGGGGGAAGATGCGTGGGCTTCGAGTTAACTGTTTTATTGGATCACAGCCAGTTTGGTCAGTGCCTCCCAGGACTAAACCCTGAACGCTTAACTTTAAATAGAATAGGAGTATTACGAGGCTACTTTGATTAATTAATCTCATTTGGAAAAAAGGAACAACTAGAAAACCAAAACACACCACAAAACTTTCCCACATTCGCTTGTGCCTCTGGTTCATGTCTGTCATAAAATTAACTACTGTAATATGTTTTTTCCACAATTTAGTTCTCAAATCCTTTGCTGCAAAGGAAGCTGTAAAGCTCAAAGGCATATTTTTTTCTTAGTGTTAGCAATTAATATGCCACTAGTCTTTGCATAAAGAAGTTGTCTATTTTAAAGCAACTCAAATGGGCTATTTCATTTTATATGACTGTTAATTAAGATGTTGATTAGCCCTGCTATTGAAGCATTGAAACCCTTTCTAAAGGAAATGGCCACTGTTTCAATTTTATTTTAATTAGTTGGACTTTGAGGTTATTTACTACAGAGTCAGCTATCAAAGTAAAGCTATTTAATTTGATGTTCAGTCCAAGGCAGGTAGTGCACAGAATTCCACATTTGCCTGTAACCACTGCCATTAACAGCAGTATGATTTAAGGTCATTTAAGAGTCATCAACCTCACAGATGGTAAAATGCAAAGTATCTAAAAGGGAAAATAACAATTGTTGTCTTGTCAAATAAAATCCGAACATTGTATTTTTTGTGAACACCCACTAGCTTCCAGCAATTTTATACAGAATGTGTTTCCCTTTGGGCGGAGAGTGTTAGGTCTTCCCTTTTATGCATCCTTCCATTGAGACATGCTAACCCCCTTGGGAGGTGAAACCCACCCAGATATTTGTGATTTTAAAACTTCATTTGCGTCACTTGCAACAGAGATGGATCATTATTCTGGGATAAAATCACATCCTGCACAGTGAAAATAACAGGCAACATTTGACCTGAAAAGGGAAAGAGGAAAAAAAAAAACCCAACAACTTTAAAGTGTTAAAAGAAACAGACAGTGTTAAAGCTGCTTCAGGAAACAAATTCTCCCTGTAATGTAGTGCAATTACGATCATTTCTAAGCTAAGTATAGTACCCTAGAGATTACTATAAGTAACTTATAATAGAATTTTTATTAGTGGTAGTAATTTTTTATGATAATTAGTGTAATCTGCAGCCAATAAAATCAGAAGATATATAGTTATCTCTTTTACACCAGAAAACTATTCTTCAGACAGCTGAAACATTAAGAAAGAAAAATGTATTATTTTATGATCATTATACACTTTTATGTTCTGATTATTTGGTATTTTTTTATTAGCTCTTTCCATTTAATGGTGAAAAATGTGAGGCATACTCAAGAACCAGTATAAAGCAGCTAGTTTGGGGTAAGCAGCTGGCATTTAGTTTCCTTGGCAATCTTTATTCCATCCCATCTGAAACCTCATCCTTTGTGGAAGTTAGCGAGTTTTAAATATTTCTCCTAGATGATGGGTTACTCTTGCATCAGCCTTGTACTCAAAGTGAAATTGCTTTTCCTTATTGACTAGAGAGAGAGCCGTAACTGTTGAAAAAAGATGTTTTAACAGTAATGCTGTCCTTGGCTGTGGCATGTAGTCTGCCTATCTTTGAGACTCTCTTGCGTTGCCCCACAAGAAGCTCTTGCAGCACAATACTTCTCTTAAACCTACAACAGGAACACACATGCAGAAATATTCCTTAATATGGGTTTGCAATCCCACATAGTAGGACTGTGTGCTAATGGCCGGGCTTTGACCTCCTCAGATTTGGAGAGGCATTTTGACTGAATGGATCAGCTACTACTGCTAAGCCAGTCGGTTTGCTGGAAATACAAAGGAAGAGAACAGTTCCAAATAAACCTATGGAAGGAATAACTGCAATTCTGCTGTTAGTATTCAGGATCATACTTTACGTTTTTAGTTTGCTTCTCTACATATCTTGCTGGCACTAGTAAGAAAAAGCTTTGCCTGAGTAAAAAAAGAAAATGCAAGACATGAGTCTTGGGTTTATCATATATTCAAAAATAGTAATTTAATTGAAAGCTGGACTATTTAGCATAGTCATTTTGTTTTAGAGTGAAGACAGGGTATATAACATTTCCCAACTTAGTTGGAGAGGTTGGATTTCACTTCTTGAAGGAGAAAAGAGGAGAGAATACTCTAGGAGAATACTGAATCCATAGAGATTTCAGATGGAAGGAGACTATTGTTTCATATGTTATCTGTGGCCCAATACACTGCTATTTTCTTTTCTCAGTTAGGGGCACAGCAACCCTTAAATGACCCTCTTAATCTGTATTATCCTAATTCATTGGCAGCAGTTATAGAATAAAAATAAAAAATTCAAGATAAGTGACATAAGAGGAACCAAAGAAGGTTTTCATCATCTTTCCCCAGCCTTATGACCTCATGCTCAAAAGTTATGCCAGGAACTAAAGATTCTGGTAAAACCAAGTTTGCATTTTCTACATGGTGAGCAATATTAAGTCTGCTTTGGAGAAAGAATTGCTCCGATTTGGTATGGGACACAGACACTGTCATAATCCTCCAGGCTGCATGGATGAGATGGACCTCTCACATAGGCTGTGCAGATGTTGAAGCTGGCATTGTGCATGCCTAAAATTCCTTGGGCTTCACTCAGGGCTGTCTGAATAGACCTAAGTGTTATGAAGAGTGCCTGCTGGCTTCCACTCAGGGAACGGCATAGATTCTCCTGGACCTTTTGAAAATTATTCCTGCAGAAGGAGGTCAGAGGTCTGTTGCATTCTCCTAGGCTTTTTAGACTTGGTTTGTCCTAAATTAGGACAGGAAAGGGGAAAAGATAAACAGGAAAAAATGGTGGTATCACTCCTTAGAGGTGCTAAAATGAGATCAGTACTCCCAGCAACTGTACAAATATTCATAATTGAGTCCTCCTCTCTTCTGTGCCCTGATGAGTGGCGAGTTAACAATGCTGACAGTTGACATACTATCTCTAGCATGTGACTTAGCGTCTGTTGAGATGCATGAGGTACATCAAGCTCCATAGAAGTCTGTCCCACATTCTGCAACTATGGGCGGACATGCAGTTACCTGTGATTCATATTTTGAGAGTTATCCCACTGATCATAACTAATGCAGACATAAGGTGTATTGAGCTGGCTTATGTTTAAGTGTCTAATTCATGGACCTGTTTCGACAGTCTGTGAACCCAAGCATGTTCATCTAAAGACTTAAGGAAGGCATTGGTTAGGTTCCTAATAAAGATGTTCTAATGGTGTTTCCTTACCCACGTTGTCAGTGCCTTTTGCGTGGAAATATGGTAACTGGCCAACTGTTAAATAAGCAGTTGTTTCCTTCATGTCCAAGAAACCCTCACTTTGTGATGACAATGGCAAGAGTCTTGCCTTGCCTCTTGTTTCCCCCATTGCTTTTTGGCAAAGGTAGCACTGTGCAGCCCTTCAGGTAGATTCAAGTCCTGCTCAGCCTGGAAGCACACAGGCTGTGAAAATGGCACCCTGACATTTCCGCTGGCAGAAGTGGAGCTTCTGCCAGCGGATAAAGCATCAAGTATCCGTGCTGATTCTGCTGGATTCCTGTGTGCCAGCACTTAGAGACTGTTGACCGTGAGGTTTCTCTGACACTCTTGTGAACCCTCCCAGGGACAGATGGATTTGCTCTTGAATGGCTCCATTCTTTTCTCTTTGTGAATAGAGCTGGCAATTGTTAATTTGCCCTGACTGCTGTCATGCACCACAGGCTTCTGCTTTGTCACCCCTCCTGCTGACCATGGCCTCAAGGCCAGGAGGTCTCATATTCTGAAAATGTGTGTACTTACTGTATGTGTCCAGAATGTCTTTTGGGAGGAGGGGTATCACAGCTGAGTGTGGATGGTGCGCTTCCCCTTATTGTGCTTCAACCTGAGACTTAAATAGGACGTTTCCAGCAAGCCGTCTTGGTAGAAGCAACTGATGGAAGTTAGAGAAATGAAATTCCTGTTCCCCCTACACTGAGGAATCTTACCAAAAGCGTGTTAGCAAAAGTGATCACCCTTGGATTTCGCAATGTTTTGAATTCATATATGAGCCATTATAAAATTATTCATGGATTTGTTAACTTTTGAGTTCGATTACTGAAATGTATCGTACCTAAGGCAATGTCTGAAGAATATCTGGAAGCTTTCTATAACAGCACAAAGCAGTTTCTTGCTGTCTTGGTCTCTTCAGGGTATGCTTTGCTTGCAGGCTGCTCTCAAAGTTCTCAAACTGTGCACCAGCTGCCTATGCATTTCCAGGTACAAATAAAAATTGAGTTTTCAGCCATCAGCCCCAATAATGCATCCTTCCTCCTTCGTTATATCTCTGCAGATTGGATCAGCTAGTATTCTTCATTTTTTATTATTTAGTTAAAGGTCTCTCTTCTTTTACTGCCCTCAAACCCACTGTATGTTCTTCCTTCAGCTTGCTGACCTTTGAGTTATGTAGCAGAGCTGTTTTCCAAGACTAGTTTCTAAGGGTTGATAGGTCTGAAGGATTTTAGGCAAAAGGGGTTATATTTTCAGTTTTAGAGTCTGTGAATACCTTATTAGCAGACACTGGTTTATGTGGTAATTTGTCTAGAGATTAGAACAGGTGCATAGCATACTCCCAGATAAATAAAGCTTAAATTGTAATTTCCACCACAGACAGATCAATCTGTGTAATTTAGGTGACTGAACTTTCATAGTTGGTGTGCAAGGAAAATACCTTTTTTAGAACAGCGACTGTAAATTGATAGCATAATTTGTGTTGTGAAAATTGGTCACTGTGTTCAGCTGTATATAAAAAAAGTACAGTCTTTTGAACTGCACCCACAAGATGCACCCTAAAAAACCCAACCAACCAACCAACCAAACAAAAAGACCCAAACATTCAGGTGTATGTTTGTGAAGACGCTCTTTCCTATGGCTGGTATTAGACTTTGGGGGTTGTTTTCCTTGCTTTTCCAGGAATTTCAGATGAATATCAGAGTAATTCACTGTGCTGTGTACAACACACTACCTAGAAGCCACAACACAAGTGATAAATAGTAGGTTGGCAGGGGACGGAGGGAGGTTCTTCAAAGAAAAATTATACTAAAAAGATGTAAGATTAGTGACATCATTGTCGAAAATGTGAACTCTGTATCTCCACTGGAAGGTCATTGGTAAGTAGACCCTGAGGAGAAGACAAAGCAGCAGCCAAAAGCAAAGAGTCTGTGGCCCCAGCTGAGAAATCCAGGTCACATCTGACACACATTGAAATCCACACTCATGAATCCAGTGGTCATTAGGTTAGATTCTTAATCACCAGAAAAATGGTTTAATTCCACATATCATCTGAAGGGAACGAGCAGAAGACATCTGAGGTGGAAACAGAGACAAATTACTCTCTCTTCATTTTAGATAATGTCAAATACAGGAGAAGCTTCCCCTGCACTGCACTGGAATCCAACAGGTAATACCAGTTGCTTTAGCCTTGCTAGTAAACACCTGAAAGATAATGCAGTTTCATGCATATAATTTCCATGCTGAACGGAACCAATATAAAACGCTACATATTAATTGATCTCAGCCTTAAATTTGATATAACACAATTTTACTTGAATTGTAAACAATTAAGTACAATCAGAACCTACTAGATGTTTTCTGAAAAGGAAAATTGCGTGAGTAAAGTGTTTTCTTTTTCCCATGATTGTCAATAATGTTTTTATTTTCCAGTGACAGAAATGCTCAAAAAATACATTTCTGCAAAATGAAATATTTTCAGTTTGGGTTTTTCCCCTTCTCTCTCTCCTGTTCCAGTTCTCCACTCTTGAAACAGGCAGAAGACAAAACACAATTTTTCTTGTTAATATTTCTTGCTTTTGTTCAGCATTTTTTCCAGCTCCCCTACAACACCACTCAAAACATTAATGGAATATTTTTGCCGTGAGGCTGTATCCAGAAAAAATGTTAAGGAATTCTAAAAATAGGGATTCTGTTACTATTTGTGATGTTAGAGACTGAGCTAACTTGGCAAATAGGATGCAGTGTAAGTTTACGGTTTCAACACAATGGAGAAGTTATCAATAGAATAATGGATAGCAAACACAAAGTCTTGCATGTGTGCTTTTCTCTGGGTAGTTTCCAGATTTCACAGACTGAGTGTAACACTGTGTTTCTGTCTTGTGGGAGGAAAGACTAGCTCACGGCCAACAGCCAAACTCCTTAAGAAAAGAAAAAAGCAGGCAGCTCCCATAATAGGGTGTGAAAAACTGACCTTCTAGAATAGCAGTTTTCAGTAACTTTTGGGTTTTGTTGAGCTGCGGTAAGGAAAGTGTAATTGTGCTGCCCGGTTCTGTTTGAACGAGCGAGTTGTGCACTTCACTGGAGGAATGCATGGAGTGTGTTGAAAGGACAGATAGGGAAGTGTGGCCAGGAATGTGATAGAGTGGATATAAAATGAGTGAAGACAAGTGTCCTCATGCTGGCTGCAGCGGTGACGTGCATTATCTCAACATGTTATCAGGAGATAGATGTTTGCATTCCCATGGGTCAGTGCAAGTTGTCACAGTTTCAACTTCCAGCTTTTTCTTATGGAAATAACATCACGAGGCAAAGAACGCACGAAAAGTCCTCTGCTTGCTTGCACCTTCACATGTGATGGTATGGTACAGTCTTGAAAGTTCTCTAGAGGACTTACGTTGCAGTGCGGAAATATGTCAATTGATTTTTCAATGGTCCTTTACTTCTATTTAAAGCAACAACATTGATTAAAATGTTTTATTCCACTCCTCCTTTTCCCACTCATTAAATCTCTTTGCTAGTAAGACCGCTTAGAATATTTTCAAGGGGGAGCCAGATTTTTTTATACATATATATTTTTTTTACCCTTACTTTCATTTAAAAAATTTTGGTTTTGATGGAGTTCTCAGCAGTAAAGTTTTGATGCCCAGTGTGAACGCTGTCTCTCTAGAAAGACATTGTTCTTCTGGAATGGCAAATAGACCAAAACCTGGCACTTTCCATCCCAGCCCAACCATTTGAAGCTAATTAATTTTGCAAGACCACTTAACAGGTTTTGTTATCGTTCCAGTGTGAAACAAAAACAAATAGCAGAGCTTCGAAGGTTTTGCAAAATGCAGTGAAGCAGTTGCCGTTGTTTCTGATCTGCTAATCAATTATTAGTATTATTTAAAGGATCCCTATAGATCCTATTCCTCAGATCCATAACAGCTGATAAGAAAAGGAATGCGTGGCTTGGAATCTCGATTCCTGTATTTACTGCGTGTTGTATCTGTTCCTGGGTGTGTGAATATACCATCTGATAAGGTGAAACACCCTGTCTATACTAGTTATTAGTCATAATTTCATGTAATTATTATAGCAATTTCTCTGGTAGCTATTATGCATCCCAGGCGTCTGTACTTTATGAAGCCAAATTTGTAATTTTTAATTAATATATATTTAGCCCGTTCAAGTATGTTACATACCTTTTTCTTACCCCAGCTTTTTTGAGCTCTGCTGTACGTGCTGTTTCTGCAAAGACAGTAAGAAAAGCAATGAATTTCCAAAGTTATATATTTGTCCTAGTAAATAATTTATGTTGCAACTTTTTTTTTTGTAAGGTGTCATAAATGTTTCAATGCTTCTATTTTTTTTTTCCTTTAATGAT
>NC_134372.1:31206815-31221815 GCF_035582795.1 Mycteria americana
GGAGACATCTTGTTTTATATTAGAAAGTATTAGTGAGTATAAACTGGCCATAAGAACTGTTTAATTAAGAATCACATTGATATGGGGAAAGCAGACAAAGAAACAGATTGCCAAATCTACTGGTTCATCAGTGTTAAAAGCTGCATTTGTCTGTGTAGGAAGAGGAACAAACGAAAGCAGCCCTGGCTCAAACCAAGGGATGTGTGGTGTGGTACCCTGACCCTCCCAGCAGCTCTCTGCCGCAGCCCGGGAGGAGAAGCCGGACACCTCAGACTGGACGTGGATGGAGCTTCCGACTGAGGTTTCCTTTTAACACACATCAGGCAGCAAGTTGCCTTAGACTTCTGATCAATTCTGCTAATTTAATAATAGTTGTTCTTGGGTGAAAACTATAATGCTGGTATGCATCTCGCAATTCTCCCACCCCAGACAAGAAGAGGAAGAACTTCATAAATCCTTGAATCTCTTCCCTTGCAATCTTTTAATTCAGAAATTTAAGAACGTAAGAAACCTGTTAATTGTACCTGGCCGTGGTACACTCGCTATCTTAACAAGAATTGAAATGTTGCAATTCAAATGGTAAGAAGTGAAGAAGGGAGTTGAGATTGACAGTAAAAACTTGCTTGACATGATTAAGCACCAAGTAATATTAAGTCTTGTCACACAACTATTGTAGGAGAAGGTTTGCTGCATTGTGTGCACACATATATATTTTATGTAAAATAGCCCCAGTCTGTCTTGTCTCTGAAACCAGGGAGTGTGAGTGGGTAAACAGCTCATAGCAACAGATGAAAGGCTGACGAAGTTCAGACTCCCAGTTCAAAGGTTTCAGCAGTATGTGAAATGACAATCTCACATTATTTGTGTTTCCGAGCTTCTGCGTATTTGAATTGTTTGCTCATCTACGGAGGCTCTCCATTACCGTATTCCTGGTTGTGTTCATCAGCTGAGCGAGCTGGCTGGCTGCAGACGTATTTCATAAGGCAACTTTAGTAAAATTTACTTCACCTGCCTCAATGCCCCGCCTCTGCCCCCAAGATCAGAGATATTTTGTTTTAATTGATGAGGATAAATTACAGCAACACAAAGCTAGCATCCTGCTCGCTCCATGCGCGTCTCCTGCTGCTTGGTCAGCACAGGTCCGCGATTCCATTTTTAAATCAAATTATGCTTGTGATAATATTGTCTTGAGCTTACAGTTGCTGACATGGATATTGACAAAGGCTTAGCCAGTATTTTAATAAGAAAACAAAATACAGGAAATACTCTAGAGTTTCCAGGTGGATCATTAACAAGACGCCTTGGAGGGTTGAGACTGCCAGCCAGCACAGGGAATGCATCACAGTTCGTCATACAACTTAAACTTCTTTTGACATCTAGTTATGTCGAAATGTGACTGATCACCTAGGGGTCCAGGCTCCTGTGAGGGAAAAGTTCACTGACAGACAGCGAACGAAGCTGATCTTAAATGAGAATCAAGAGAAAGCAGCATTCCAGTGTCTGACAGTCTGCAGCTGCTACCTGGGTCTGCCTAACGAAGACGAGCCTGCTCTGCTGAACAGTTATATTAGCATCTGTATGCTTCTGTCTCATTATCACACATCTGCCCACCTTTATTCGAATGAAGCTTCTTCTGATCTGACAGCTCAGGCATTGTCAGTGAATAGATATTATGGGAGCCGGGTACAGCAGCTTAGGGTGTTAGCTTTTATTTTCTAAAGACTGTTGTACAGTTTGACAGTATAATGCCACAGAGGTAAAGAAGATAATTAACATATTGGGCAGTTTCTAAACAAAGCTGAGACAGTTATACTGGCAAAAGTACTGCTGCTGGAGCAGTATTGTTTGCACTCTGGAAACATCAAAGGCTTGCAAGATCTGCCTTTAAAAAAAAGAGAGTGCGAACAGGTACAGTGCAGTCCCCATACCACAGATGGGAAGTTTTGGGGGGGTTGGCCCACACCTAATAACTGCAAAACCTTTGGGGTGCTTGAAGAGTCTGTCACGTGCATTCAGAATCTCTGCTTGCTCAAGCAAAGTCTCTCTCAGCATTTGAGAAGACTTGAGAAGGTGTGTATGTGGAGAGGAGGAGGTTGTGGGTCTTTTTGCTTCCTTGGATTTATTTTTACCCCCCAGCACAAAGCTAAGCGCTCATGTGAGCTTCACAGAGCTCATATTTGGATGGAAATTTAAGCCTTCTACGTTGGAGATCACATGTGGGATTTTCTGGAAATGCCAAAAAAATGTATGACAGGGGTTTCATCATTTGTCTGCTCAGTAATAAACTAGAAAGGCTTGCTTAAAAAAACCAAGCAAACAAAGAGGGAAATAGTATTTTGAGCCCACAATGTAGATGGACTGAGCTTTGATGACTGAGGAAGGGGATGCTCATATTCTCCTCTGCAGCTCTGAGAAAAGAAATATAGTACTGCAGTGGATTACTACACAGTTTGCCTTCAGTTTTCACCAGGTGCTACAGTCTGTATATTTTGGACAGTGATGGACTTGAATGGCAACTTGGCTTCATAAATAATTTTGGATATGAAGCACTTTAGAAAAATACAGCCTTTAAAAGTTAGCATGCTGCTTTACATTGTTGAGAAAAATAGTGACTGGGATGCATTGCAGCAAGAGCACTCCTGAAATCGTTGTCCGTTTGAGCCCTGGTTTGTGTTTTAAATGGCATAAATAATAACCTAGAGCCCCCTGCCCACAAGCATTGTTATAGCCAAAGACCAGATCCTCAGCTGGTTTGAATGAGTTGCTCATTTACAGCCAAAACACTCTTTCCTGTTCCTGTGGCAATATGTAGATTTACCCTGCTGAGAATTTAGCCCTAGATTTCTAAGAAGTTATAGACTTTACTAATTTCATTCATGGCTTTCAGTTCACTGCTTTTTTTTCTTTGTTCTTGAGAGCACAGGGTTTCCACAAGTTAATGTTGAAATTACTGCTATTTTGCAACAATGCAATCACAGTCATTTCAGCATCCGCGCTGATAAAGTGGGAATAGCTCATTCAGATTGGCCTCCAAGACCTGTGCTCACCATTGCAAAGTAGGAATACAAAATAAGAGATTCATTTAAAAAAAAAAAAAAAAAGAAAAAAGATAGAATCCGTTGTCATTCATTCTAAAAAGGCATTACAGACTGCCAACGCTGTACAGAAAAATAGGAGATGTTGACCTTTTTATTATAGACTCTTCTGTAGTGTTGCCCTCCTTTCACAGGCGCACCCCCCTGCAGCCTCGCACACCCGCACGCACCCGCACACGCGCTCTTCAGCTCTATGTTATCTCAAATAATTACCCTGCGCTTCTGGCTGTCCCTAGTGACTTCTGCTGCTAAAAAAGCTACTCATTGTCGGTGAGTGAAGAGGGATTTCAAACCTGCTTCTTGTGGCCCAGCAACAGCTCTTAATTAACCACTCAGGTATTGAGCCGCCTCCTCGCCCGGCTCCCATCCATATGGCAGGAACATGTCCGCAGTGATAATCACTGAAGGAAATATTGTATCAAAAAAAGGGCTCACAGAACAGAAGGCTCGTGCAAATTATTTTTAATGATTCTCTTCTTGTGAGCTGGATTATTTATTATTTCAAGCAGGGCTGGGGAAGGGGGCAGGACATGCCCATCCTTGACCCGCTCGCCCCTTCGCCCGGCGAGAGCCTGATCCTCAGCCCCACCACAAAGCGAGCGCCCAGGGTACTGGAGGGAGGCCCTTCAGGCACTCTAAAAAGCTTTAGTTGCCTATGATTTTGATAATCCTTTGTTTCTAGCGTGACTCGCTTTTCTACACACTGGACGTGCACGTTTCCTGCGAGCAAGGTACTTGAAAAAACTTGCAGCCTTGACACAGATCCACACTTTTTCCTTCCCCCTTGGTTTATAGAAAAGAAATCAGTGATTTGAGTTTATAAATCTAATTAAAAATGAAGTTGCATTTACATTTTAAAACCTTGCATATACCACCATACTGTGTCAAAAGATATTATGTATGATTTTACTTTGTGACAGAAACCATTACATTTAAAAATTCATTACAGCAAGGTTAGTTAGACGCATGATGGATGCAGCTTTAATCCTGCCATATATTATTACAGTTAAAATGTAAATGATGAAAAATATTTTGTGCTTATCAGCATTTATGTGGAAATGTGTTTTACAGTGATATATGGTGTTATATTTCTATTATTATGATGAGAAAGAATGAAATACAAAAAGACTAAGTGTTTATTAAAACATGGTTACTTGTGATAAAATATTCTTGTTGTACATGACTTTAAACATATTTACTGAGGGCATTTGTCCAAAACAACTGTGAAATGTGTTTGCTATGCAAATCATTCTTTGTAATTTTTTCCCCTCTGTTATCCTGACTATAGCTTTTTAATAGCCTAATGTTGAAGCTATGTAAATATATTTTTATTATTTTGCATTTCAGACACGGCAGGGGGGACAACAGCGACTGGCTCTGTTTACACACATGCATGTATTCAAATAGATGGAAGCATACATAAAAAGATAGACAGAAAATTGATCCTAGCAAAAATCCTTTTTCTGTTCTATCTCCTCTCATTTCAGCCTCTCAAAGCCCAACCTTGATCATAGGGAGCTGAGCCCTTCGCCAGCACAGCCTTTCAGCACATGCTGATCTGCGAGCGTACGCGTGGGCCCCATTGACGCCAGAGTGATTTAACACCTTGCACAACTGAACCTTTAGCTCGGGCTTGTTTTACACCCTCCTCCCTCACGTACAGGTAGTGCATCATTGCATGGGGGATTCACCCCCTGGCCAGGGAACTGAATTTTTCTTCTTTCCCCAAGGAAGTTGAATTTTTAATTGTGCTTCCACTTTAGAAGAGCCCTTCTCAAGAAATCTGTACAGCCTCCTCCTAATTTGAGGGGTAACAAGTTTTGAGGTCAGTATTGCATGTTACAAATCCCTAGGCTCAGTAAGTTTTTTTTAAGAATTTATTCTTCAACAGTGACCCTTCAAGAAGGGTTTCTTCACGAAGGGCCTGGTCTCCACAGACAAAATCCAGTATAATCTTAAGCAGAACAATACAAAGGCGTAAAAGCCATTAAGTGACTTGCCCAGCATCCCACAGGAAGTCTGTGGCAGAAAAGAAAATAAAAACTTGAAGGTCCTGAAACTTAGGAATTTAACCGTTCTATATATGTATTCCCACATGTGCTCTGTCCACTGGGTTTTCAGTGTGTTTCAGGTTTGCTGTCCTGGTTCTTCCACTGGCCCTGGCTGGCCACTGTATTATTGCAGTATTAAGTAACCTGGTGACCCAGAAGGTATTGCCTTACACCCCATGTTACCCTGACTTGCTGTTGCTTCTACTGTATTCACACTATTTATTTTCTGAATGTATCTACTACAAGTTTATACTGTTTGGTTTTTTACTTTTTATGCAGCTTAGATTTAAGAAAACAGTAGACTCAATAAACAAATAAATTATATGTTTTCCATATTATTTCTGTAATTGCTCCAGTTTACACTGCTATCTCTTAAAAAAAAAATTGATTTGGGTTTGGCATGATGCAGTAAGGAGGCTGAGATTACTTCTAGTTATATGAAGCTGAGCCCATCTTTAGCAAGTCAAATGCACTTACTAAAAAACCAACTAAGTAACTCAAAATATTTGTTTGTGATCAAGAGCATATATACCCTTCAGTCCTTGATGCCTTTCTTTTGATATGAACAGAAGCAGGAGACCTGGTGCTTGTAGTTCACTAAAGTGACTATTTCCTTATAACCTTCCTCTTGTAACAATGTTTATTCAGTTATCAGGGAAGAAATATCATTTGTCCGTGCAGCTACAATTACCCAATTTGTTGTATAAATTATTACTTTTTTCTCATCTCATGTTGATGACAGAATCATTTAATAAACTTTCAGTTACTCAAGCTTGAAAATTGGTTCCACATTCTCCCTTTTTTAGTTTTCCTCCCTAGGGTGAGTGCAACGCAGTCTAAATACAATTTCCATCCCCCCTCCCTTTTTTTTTTTAAACATCTGCTTGTATGAGGATGTTGTTGTGTACATTAGCGCTGTACAGTTTAGCACCCTTTAGGACTACCTTTGGCTCTCTGCTTCCTTGTTCCCAGGGCCAATCATAATATATCAGGACTGTAGATATTTCCTATCTCAGCACTCTCCATAACTCTTTTGCTCAGCTGTCTGAAGCTGTTTTCTTTAGGAAGTCCAAAGTGAGGGGGGCTGGCTGACCTGGCATCAGTCCTATTTATAAGAATAAAACCTCTTCCCTGTACACCTTTGGAGCTTTGTCATGTAGGGGTCACATCCGTTTAAATTAATAGCTATAGCGCCCGTGACGGAACATGGCCACCTAACCTTTATTGTCCTGTCTACCCTTTTGTTTGAAGTTATCCAACCTACTCAGCTGATTTTCTTCAAAGCTAAGGTTACAGGATTTGCAGCTCTGTCTGTGCCACATAATTAATTAGGAAGGAAAAAACAGCTATTGTCACATGTACCAGATTTTTTTTTGCGATATGTTTGTTTATTTGTTTATTTAAAATAAGCATTTGCTTTTAAATTTTTCCTCCCCTGCTGTTGCTGCTGAAGTAAATGCCAGTCAGGCTTGTTTGCTTAAAGTAGGAGTTACTGTGTGGTTATAGGAAGAAATGATGTACGGAGCAGCCATCTCATTTCCAGCCTGCAATCTAAGGGCTTTTCTTAGAAGTAATGGCATTTCTGCTTCTGTGGTGCTGGAGATGTCAGAAAGTTATGATCTTCCCGCTCATGAGTCAACTTGGTTGCCTATGAAATCTATTTATTTTGGTTTTAAGTCTAAGAATATTTGCTGAAAGCAGGATTATCACTTTGTAGACCACCAACAGCTGTTGAAAAGCGGGGCATAAAAATTTGTTTATGTCTTTAATAACCCACTTAATGATGGAGCAAGCACGTTATTCATAATAAAATAGCCTGGCATAATCTTACTCCAGTGCGTGGTGTCAGGGAATTAAGAAACATCTGCTATGCCATAAAATAACATTGTATACACTATGTACATTAAAAACATGTGTATACACATATGTATATTATATACATTATTTAAAATGTCTCAGTGGAATTCTGTTCTTTAATTACCTTAGAAAACAGTGAAATGGTTAAATGATGGTATTTTTACTTCTGAATCTGAGTTTTACATAACATTTGTGGCTATGGCTAGTTATAATGACAAGGGACAGAATACAATATCAAGAGTACATTTAGAGACATAAAGGCAAAGTTTCGAGTCTTGGAATTGGGGTTCAAAATCTATTTTTAGCCTCCAAATAAGTGACCTAATTTCCTGAAGCACAAAGCATTCGTGGGTTCTTGACTTGATGAGAGTGTTGGTTGCTCAGCAACTCTGAAAAATCAGGCCAGTATTTTGGTGCCTAAATGCAGATTTTTATTTACAGCTAAGGCATCTGAAGTTGCAGCTTTTATCCATATGAATTATTCGCATTACTCCTGCACTCAGAATGGAGACCCCACCGTGCTGCTGCTGTGCATGCAAGGAGAGCTGCTGCCTCTGCTTTGGAGAACTTGGAGTCAAAAAGACCAAATATTCCTTACCCTCGCTCTGCAGTTGGGATACTGGAGTCGGCACGGGTAACACGCTTCACCCTGGAAGTGGCTGAGCATTGTGGCTCCCAACCAGCAAAGCATGTAAACATGTCTTAAATTTAAGTGTGTGAGATGTAAGTGGAACTACTTGCATCTTAAAATTAAATACATGTTTCACTAGATCAGGCCAGATGGTTTTACATGCTCAAAAGTGACATTTACAAGGTCACATAGGAAGCGTTTGACAGAGCCAGGAACTGAAACCAGATCTCCCGAGTGCCAACCCAGTGCCTTAATTTTGCTCCCATCCTTTTTTTTTTTTGATGGCATGTTTCTCTTCAATGCAAACAAAAAGGAAAAAAATTAATCCAGTAAGGAGACAATTAAGTTGTTTTGGTTTTGGTTTTTTTATTTATTTATTTAGAAGGGCTGGGAACACAAGTGCCACTGTTTAAAAGATTAGCA
This sequence comes from Mycteria americana, assembly GCF_035582795.1. Classification (NCBI taxonomy): domain Eukaryota; kingdom Metazoa; phylum Chordata; class Aves; order Ciconiiformes; family Ciconiidae; genus Mycteria; species Mycteria americana. The sequence continues at coordinate 31,214,873 of NC_134372.1, forward strand.
CTTTCATATTTTCAGAAAGGCATGTATTTTTATAGATTTTTTTCTTTATTTTGTTTCTTCTATCTTAAAAGAATGTAAGAAATCTGTTTTCATTTTGTATGTGGCGCACCAAATAAAAAAGTGATAAGTTAATAAAATTTCTATGCAGATTTATGTGAACTGGATGAACTCTCCCAGTATCTGATGTTGGAAAATAGCTGCCGTGGTACTGGAATCATACAGCAGGGCATGCTAACAGCAGTTCTCTCATTGACATTTTCCCCACAAGTGCCAAAGTAAACATCAGAAACTACTATGGGGAAAAAAACCAATGAACTACTGGAAAGAAAACTGTGATATTTAAGGTGGTTCCTTCAGATTCACCTAAATCTCTGCTTTCACTAATGTATACATTGTCCTTGGTAGCCCTATCCTTGCCAACTATCTTGGATGCATTTGATTTAGTCCATGTTACTTTGCTAGCTCTATTCTTGGCATATACCTATGCTCTTTGCAATCTCCTATTCTGCCTCAGGTTTTAATGTCTCTTTAGCCTTCCTGTCCTTCTCTAACTCAAATCCAGACCTCAGCACTGTGAGAAAGTACCCTAGGTGAAATTTTTTTTTCTTATTAACATTTGTTAGGCCGAGGTCCTACCATGTGTATGAAAAGGGAGGAAACAGCAGCCTCACCTTCTCGTAGGACCCACCTACTACACCAGCAAACTGCAAAAAGGTAAAATACAAGCATTGGGGGGTAGGTTTTATGTAGTGACCTGTTGTTTTGGCTGGCTGGCCTCTGTATTTCACTGTCTATTTTGTTTAATGGACTTCTACGCATAGAGTTTGCGTACCGGTGACCAGTTTACAAAAATTCTTAAAAATTAGTATAATTTAAATAAGATGTCTTTCAATGAATGCACCCACTCATCTGTGGGGTCTGAGGAGCAGGCTCAGTTTATTCTTCTTGAGGGTATTTAGAGCACCATCACTTCAAGCTGTCCAGCTCCACGGGACCTGCATGGGGGGCCTGTAGCCAAGGCACTGCAGCTCGTGAGCTGGCAGGAGAGGACAGAGTCTGCAAGGGCACCTGCCATGGGGCTGCCTCAAAAGCCAAGAAGGGGGTTTATGGGTCGAGGGCAGTAACTGCTGACAATGGGCAAGCCACAAACGCTAAGGAGGCACTTAGCGTGGTGGCTCAGGTGGTTCAGGCTCCCTCAGCTGCCTGATTCCCAGGCCCAGGTCAGCCCATGCAGCTTGTGAATGCTTTGGGGTGGGAGAGTTTTTAAAGCAGTGCAATTTGGTGTCCAGATGCCTGCCTCTCCATCTCACTGTATGTCTGTACCGTGCTTGGCACAAGTAGGCCCTGAAGGGCTCAGAGCTACCCGACACAGATAAGTCCATCACACAGCACATCAGCTTTTGAGAAAATTGTATTTTGCTAGAAAATAATTTTTATGTGCTGTAGCACTTGAAGTTTTAATGGAGATTTAGTCTTGATGTAGAACTATTTCTTGACTATTTTGTATCAAACTGAAAGAAATTAAAGTTTAGAATCTTGCAAAGAAAGCGTCCTCTAACTTGTTGGACTGGTTTCTCCTGCAGTAAAGACCAACTGGCTCATTATGAACGTTAAGGATCCCTGTGGAAAGATCTGATGCTAAGCAGTGTAATACAGTTCACTTTCAAAGTACGCTTAACGTTAGCTTCTCACTCGGGACAAACACACATCTTCCCTTGTCAGAAGAGCAGGCACAGAATCTGTTAATAAGGTATGTATCTGTGCTTTTCTCGTTTTCTCATTGCTTGTTTTTATCTGAACATGAGCCTACACTGTACACAAGAACAGTTGTACCGGGATCAGAGCCAATGTCCTGCCTAGGGAAGGTATTGTCCCTTCTCCACCAGCAGCAGACACTTAGGAAAGAGACCAGAAAAGGGTGTCTACATACTGCTGCTTCCATAGCACAGCTTCCCAGCTTTCTCCATCCAGCAGCTCTGATTAGCTGAGCCAGAGCTGGTATCTTGATTACTTTTTATAGCCCTTGGTAGATTTTTCCCCACCTCCCCATGCATTACTTTGCATAATCACTTTTTAAGGCCATGTACACTTTTGGTACCCACAACATCCTGGGGCACTGAATTCCACAGTTTCACTATGTGTTGTGTGAACATGCACTGAGTTCTTAAATTCTTGTTCCCAGTAATTTTTTCCAGGACACTGTTGACCTTATAAACCTTTGTTGTACTCACTTTTCATCCTCTGCACTTTCTTCAGACTGTGCAATCATCCTGGATTTATATGCTCCTCAGGCCCCTATCTCTAAAATGTACCAAACCTTGACTGGTAAATTGACAAATAGTATTTACTTTTGGGATAAAATGGGTACACACTACTACCTTTAATGATACACAATACAAGCTCGAGAAATACTAGGAAAAGTGGAAATATAAAAAGCAGATTAAACTTCGATTCCCTTCAAATGGTAAGGAATACAAAGCTGAGATGAAGGCATCGGTGTCTCCCTGGATTCCCCGTATAGCTGCAGAAACCCAGAATGGGGCCGTAGGAGGGTTCTCTTCCTATGTGCTCTCCTGTGTCTGGTAGATTGGGTTGAAGGCTCTTTAAATATTGTGTGGGGAAATTCTTGGGCATAAAATCAAGATTTAAATCTGATAGACAAGAGATTGAATTGCAAGCTTTAAAAATATTAATACACTTAATTTTATGTGATTCTAGCCAGCTCCTTTATTTGGGGGCTTCTTGGTTCCTGCATACTGGCACTTACTGGGAGAACTGGAAAGCTAGTACCAGCGTAAGCACCTATCTCAGCTTATTACAAAGGGTAAGCAGCCAATGTTATTAGTAGATGAGCAGGAAAGGTAGATCAATATAAAGAAATACTGCTCTCACTCACTATTCCCTTTGTCACTGCCAGGCCCCAGAATTTTTCAGTTCATTGATGTCAGTAAGGATTTACTTCCCTGCCCAAGGAGCTGGGGCCAGATTATTCCCAGGCTGCAGCAGATACCGATCAGCATGTAAGCTGGCTTGGGCAGCTGTGTAAGAAAATAAAATTTAAGATCACAGCAGCTTAACTACTGCTCAAGTTTATAACATCCACATTGGCATTAGGCAACTTGGCAACAAAAGTGGCCAAAACACGTCTCCTTTCGCTGCAACGCTTGGTGAATATATCAGGTTGGTTAGACAGAGGGGGTATAATGTTTTCATTAGCTGAATGAACACCTAGCTCAGGCCAAGTCTGTTAAGGCTTCTGGAAACATTTTATTCACAGGAGGCAGCTCAGGGGTTAAACTCTGTTTAGCATATTCACTTCCCCACTAACATGCCATTATTTCATTTGCAGAGCAGCTTCCTCACTAGCAGTACACAGAGCCTATCCTTGCATACCCTAATGGTCTAATGCCTTCAGCAAGCTGTGGCTTACACCACGCATACCTTCTCATCACTGTTATCACCAATGGTTTCCTCAATGGAAATAATCATTCACATTATAACTGTTGCCAAAACCCTCTGGCACCAGAAGTGCTCTTGGAATGAAAGCCTGAAGGCATTTGAGAGCCTGAACAGCTGTAGCGGCAGCACAGCCGGTCAGCGAGCTGGGTTTGAACCGTGCAAGGGGAAAAGACACAAAACTTTCCTAGAGAAAAATTACACTATGCTTTATGTATACACATAGAATCATATTTTGTGTTTAATATCAACCAGAGGTAGGTGTCTAGGTCTGCCTGGGCCTTACAGGCAAGTTCAGCCATGTGTTGAGACACTATATTTACATGTATTTATACCCAGAGATGCTGGTGTCTGTGTATGCTAATCTTTGCTCAGTGTTTGTACACCTTGAGGGCCTCACTCCCTGAATGCAGGCTATGAGTTACCCACAGTTAAAGTTACAAGCAGGGATAGTTAAATGATAAAGATTTTATTCTCATCTGAGATACGACATCACCTACCTGGTCATAGAATAAGATACAGCACCTTAGTCTGAGTTTTAAACAAAGTCACAGTGCAACAACGTAATACATCCACGTAGTCATTTCACTTGCTTTGCATCCACGCAGTGCTTCCACCTTCTCCAGGAGACCGGGCAGAAAGGCATTTCTAAAGGCCCTAGCAGCCAGTACGTGAGGACTTCTTATTGTGGGGGTTGCATCTTTATTTAAGTGGGCGCATAGGAATATAATCACCAGGAGGGTGACTAACTGATACACACCGGTTGGTGAGGCAGGCCTGCCTTTCTGCCTCCTGTCCCCAGCTGGGCAGCACTGTCCGGGACAAGCACGATGTAAGAAACAAAGATTTCACTTATGTCCAGGATTTCAAAATGAAACATGAATGTTTGCCTTTCTGTGCTTATGGTTTCACGTCCATGTACCCACAAATAATCCATCATACAGTCTCATCACTGCATTTGCCTGCCTACATGGAGCCTGCAAAGGTTTTGAATGAGTTCAAATACTTCTCTGCAAAAATGTCATTTTTCACACATTCTAATTTTAAAGATGGCTGTAAATGTTCTAAGCCCCTTTGTAGGTTTAAACATTTTCGGTGAGTTAAAACAAACAAACTGCATCCGTTACTTTTGTGCAGTTAAGTCTTGTAACTTGATTACCTGACTAAGTATCAGCAGCATGAGGTCCTTCACGGATCACAGCCGAGCTGGATTTTACGCCTAAGAATTTCCCCATTTTTGACCAGAAGGAGAGAATTATTCTTCTGGGCAACACCCATCAACTCAAGTCTGGAAAAAACTATGTGAAATGCAGCCGGACAGCCCCAAAAGAACCTGTTTGCCCCTTCAGGTGAAGCAGAAGTACAATCACATCCCTGTCCCTTTGGGCATACTGTCCCACACCAAGACCCTCAGCCACAGCCCGGGTGGCCCGTTCTTGTCCTGATGGCTCAGGCCAGCATCACCCCATCGTGTGGAGGCAGCTGGGGCTCTCTTGTATCCTGGCTGGACCCCCCAGCACGGTGCAGGTGGGCAGCCCAGCAGGTAGCAGCACGCACCGGTGTGCACCAACGTCTCCTCTCCCGAGAGCCCCTGCAGAACTGGGGGGCTGCGCACCCCCAGGCAGGCAGCAGCCCGGGAACAGGGCTTGGCTCCGTGGGGTCTGGGGCAGAGTGACGCGCTCTAAAACTGCGCCTCAGAAAAGATAGCCCAGCTCCTTGTTAGCACCGAAACATGCTCCGCAGCATCCAAACCCTGCAGTGCTCCTAGCCCACGCTGACGGGCGAGTTAATTGTCAGCGTGCCTCTGCCTCTGCTCCCTGTGTGGTCCTGCAGAACGAGCCATCCTGATGGCTGCCAGTAATGAGGAAAACTGATGTGTTTTTGTTTTGTTTCCTTTTAAATAAACTTGCAGTCCTTAATGTAGCAGGCTGGAGTCCAGACTCGACAGCCCAATGAGTAATGAGGTGCAAGGGAAGACAGGATGTAGAATTAGGAGGTCAGGGCTGAAGGTTGCCCCAAATTTAATCTCTAGGCTGGGCAGGTTACATCTCTTCCCCACCTCTCCTCCTCCTCCTCCTCCCCCGTGCCATTGTTCTTGGACATGGGGCGTAGGTGCACGCTTATGGGGCGGTGGCCCGCCCAGCACGCCTGGGGAGCCAGAGAGGGCGAGACCTCAGTGGGCGATGCCCCTCTGGTCCCCCCTGCCCCATCTGGGCCCCTCCTGGGAGGCTTTCGGGCTGAGGCACTCGGAGCTGCCCACAGCTCTGCCCTGGGCACCTCTCGCCTCACCTTGCAGACAGGCGTCGTTCTGTTGTTCAGCGTGTTCGGATGCGTGCATATGAATGATACATGCATACCTATAGATATCTACACAGGCTGATAGATAATTACGAATATTAAGTCATTTTAAAACTGAAATCTCTCTTCAAAATAAAGTCAAAATGCTCTTCTGTATCTTTTCCTATTTTATACACACTTTCCCAGTTCCTCCTTGTCCCCCTTCCCGTTCAAAGGCAGCTGATCAGGCGACTAATTTTCTTCACCTGCAAACTGCATTTTTGTTGTTTTACTTCAGTAAAACTTTAGTAAAGTGTCTACTTTACACTAGAAAAATGCAACACCCCAGCCCAGAGTTTTTGTTTTCATTAGGCTGATACAGTGCAAACTTGTCTTCCTATTTACCCCTTTTGAGTAGATGTACAGGGAGTAATGATAGTGGGTTAGTTGCCCTTCACTCTCGTGTACTATTCTGTCCCTTTACTCCCAGGACTATTTACAGTCATAGTGTGGTGGAACAGGGGATTCTCATGGACCGGTGCCTCAGATGTGGACCAAAACCCAGACGGTGGGGTTTTTGGTGTTGGCTTGTCGGTTTCTATGTGCTGTTGCCAAAAACCTGAGGTCTGACCTTTTATTTGTTGAGCCTCTGAGCTCTGGGCTCCAGATGACCCTGTGCCACAGTTACGTACTATCTTAACACAGGAAATACTGAAACACTAAATGTAACTAAAAGGGGCCTATTTTATATAGCAGGATAACCCCTGAGAGAGCACACGGAGCTTGAGAAATAACCCTTTCTGTGTGCCAGCCACCGTGCTGGACCTCACGCCCCTGCACCCACCTGATGCACACTGCCGCTGCGCAGCCCCGCCGGCCCCGGCGGCTCAGGCGTGGGTCCCAGGGGGAGGGCAGAGCCTCCCCGCCCTTGCCTCTTCCTTTGGTATGGCCGTGCTAGCAATTTATAGCAGAGGCTTCTATCGGTTTCCAGATAAAGCGGTTCAAGAAGCAAAAGGGAAATCGGGTTCACCCAGTGACTCTGGTGACATTTCGTGTTACGTTGCTGAGATCATCTTTGCTTTGGTACCTATCAGCAAGCATTCATTTCCTTTCGATACCTTTTCTAACCTTTCAGCCGAGCTCAAACCAGATTTTAGCATGAGAAAACCAGACTTATTACCGCATGCTAAAGGTAGTAAATAATTTTTTC
>NC_134372.1:31226815-31364315 GCF_035582795.1 Mycteria americana
TAGACCTAAATAAGCTCATATGCAACTGGAAACTTGCACAACTAATCACAGCCAGGGTGAAATTAAAATCCAGTTAGTCGCAACCATTGCAAACAACCAAAAGAGTCTCGTCCTGGCTCTGATGTACACGAGGTTGGAGACAGCTGCAACCTGCAGAAGAGCAGCTTCTGGTATGTGATTTGAAGCCTGTACTGTGTATAGCAGGCAGTTCCCATAGGGACTCCACTGCCACTGTCCTCTTCATCTCTTGGCAAACTCTACCTTATAGTCTTTTCAGACTGGGCTCTCAACGAAGTCTAAGAGAATTAGCTGTCTACTGCTATCGGAAGCCAAGAGGATTTGGATACCTAGCACTGCTTGGCTCCTTTGCAACCCTCAACTTCAAACAGTTTCTCAATATTTCATGGCATTCTTTACTAGATAAAATAATCCCTCTAACCAAAGTGAAAATTAATGTGTAAAAAATAGAAATAAGGCAGATGTCCTTTTCACGCCCTGCTATCCGTGCAGAAACTAACCAGGTTGCTAAGGGTTAAATCCAATCCTGAATTGGCCCAATCAGGTTCATTTTTGCCATCGTATTAGGTTAAATAAATAGAAACTTCTTGCAATATCCATCCACAACGATAAGCAATTCCTACTATAATGGATGGCTAATATATAAATTCAGCCCACATCAGTTTTGTGTCAACTAGCAAAAACAGAAACAATGGAAACTAGACAGTCATGGCTCTGCATAGGTCAACAACCAAGGTTATCTGCATTCAATTACTGGTATCTGCAAACTTGCATACTGTCAGCTGATCATAGACTAAATGAAAACTTATCATGCACAGAGGCAGCAAATACATTTATTTGAAGCAGGCATCATATTAGTTCACTGGTTTGACTGTGGTTAAGGGAAAAAAAGGGGTTATCAGTCTTTTGGGAAATTCTTTCAAATATAACCTGCAGCAAATATCTAAAATTGGGGATTATCTATGTTATAAATCTTTGTTCAAAAAGTAGAAAAGGAACAGAAATTGCTCTGTAGCCCTCTAAGACGATAAATTATATTATTTAACAATAGATAAACTTAGGGTACCTTTCCTGTGGTACAGCCCTATTGTGAATTAAGCTTTAATCTGCTTCACCTCAACATCTGTTCGGTGGAACCAAAGATCTGGCTCTATTGGACACAGACAATAATTTGTTTGTTAACCGCTTCTCCGGAACAATATATCATTTCAGAAAACAAAGCCTACTAACACAACGCATATTTATCTGTTTCCTCTATCTGTGTTCCTTTTTCCATAAGTGCAAGTTCAGGCTTTTGAAATGTTTTCCTAGCGATAATTTGTGATGCTGTTAGATTCATAACCCTGGAAAAATAGATATTTTTTTCAAGGTTTTTTTCATCTTTGACCAACAGATGTTCTGTTCAAAATCTGAAAGTACTCATGATGTACGTACTAGCAAATTATAATTGTTAACGCCCCTGTGGAAGGAAAATGTCAATAAATATTTGCTATCACTAGACTGTTTGGAAACAAAAGCATTTGCTTCACAGAAGTTCATGTGCTCAACCTTCCTATGCGGCTTTTCCAACAGTCTATTCAATTAGACATTTAACATTTTGTTTCTTTTCAGAAGAGGAAGTGAAAAATAACTTCACAGAAACAAAAATAAAACATAAAAGCCTGCGGGCATCCTGTATTCCATTGTAAAATAACACTTCAACTCATTTCAGTGATACAAAGGTGACCACAGAAACAAGCTGTGATCCAGCTCCAGCATTTTTCAAATGCACACCAAAGTGGCAATCGAGGAATAAAAAACATCTGGGATTGCGATACAGATAAATGTCCAAACATCTGTCTTCTAATGAGAGCTATCCACCCCTACAGATAGTCTCCCATGCCAGATGACTTCACTAAAAACCGTATTTACCTGCAAGTCTCCACCTCTAGTGAGAGAGAGAGTGTTTGGTTGATTCATACTTCCCACTAGTGTTTTTAAAGGTGAGACTCATCCCTCCATTGAGGGGGCTAAAACCTCTCTCTCTCTCTCTCCCTCCCCCAGCTTGAAACAAGCAAATCACTATAATTTTGAACAACAGGATGGTGAGCTGGCGTAGACTATCAGAACTATCCTGCAGAAATATCATAAAGCCATATCCTTCCAGTTCAGTGAAGAGCGCTACGCCATCCTTGTATTGTGTTGTATTGCATTGTGTTGTAGTCTCTTCTACTCTATTCTATATCTCGTTGAGTTCTTTTATCTCCCTCAGTGTATCACTGGGTGTGTCCGACCAAACCCCTTATAGTGCTATACAAAAGAATAGGACTAATGTCGAACACATGCTGTGGTGATTTGGGGAATCGATCTCTGTACCGCTAAAATGAATTCCGTTTTATAGCGTGGACTGCACTGCATCTGTTTCAGAGAGCAAACCCCATACGGACTGGAGCTTCCTGGCCATCTCTGCATCCTTTTGTCCTCTCATAGGTGTAATGACCATAGGAGATGCAGGATACATCCTTTTACCTGGCTACAGGGCTAACAGTGGAGCATCATTAAAATGGGAAAAATCAGCCATGCAAATCAGATGGAGGAATGGCTGCCACCCAAGGCAGAGGAACTTTTCCAAGTCTGAACCCTATGCAGGCAGAAACTTAGTAACTGTTTGGTTTTTGGATTCATTTGATGAGCTGATAAAGCTGATGAGAGGGCAGCTGAGGTGTTACACAAATCAGGAGAGACTGAGAATCCATGTGTCTGAGAAGTCAAGAGGCAGGAATTTGTGTCTAGAAGAAGAATTGTGACCTACTTAGAGGAGTCTGACTTAAGCCCCAAATAATGCTCTTGCTCAAGCATGAATTACAAGCAGCTGAAGAAAGATGAGCTTTTGCACTTGTGCTCCAGCCAAGTTTGCCCACATCTAATGAGGAAAAGTAGGACTCGGTGCCATTTTGTATTCCCGTGACGTGGTGCAGATGGAGAAGTTGCTCTGAGCACGGGTCCAGAAGCCGTTCACCCACTCCTCCAGGCGCTCCACACGTCCTGCCTCGTGCCTCTCCTTGCAGAGCCTGGAGCTGGAAAGCATCAGGTTTGAGAGTGGAGGGAGCAGCAGTGGCTGCGAGAAGCTGCCTTACAAATGGGAACCGGAGCTGGCAGCAGCGCCGGTGCATCGGGGATGCACCAGGCTGGAGCAAAAGAATTAAAAGCCCCGTGGGCAGAAGCCTGGAGAGTTAGAGAGCAGCAGGCACCCATGGAGGGAGGGGGAATGCTAAGCTATTGCACATAAGCGCAGGTACAATAGTCTCAGTATGGTGAACTTCCTGGGGGCAAAGAAGGTGGTGTAAATATGGGTCCCATTTCAGCCCATGCTGGGCAGATGCCTCACTGCGTGTCGAGTCTGGGCAGATGCCTTGTGTCTTGTGTGCTTGGGCCAAAGTCCCACGGAAAAAAAAAAAAAGCGAGTCCAAATTGAAAGATACTATGAGTCAGTCTTCTGATGCAAGAAAGGAACGTGATGTTGGGACGGGCAAACTTGATAGTGCTGTGGGATTTAAAAAAAAAAAAAAAAAAAGAAAAGAAAAAGCCCTCAGGGAAAGGGAATGTAATTGATGAGAGAAAATGCAAAATAGGACATATTCTTCAGAGGTGCTTCGGACTGATCGGTTGAGGTGTTTGTCTACGTGAGGAATCAAGAAGACATCCTCTTCGTTACGTGCACCGGGGCTGGGCTTCACGCAGCCTGCAGAGCTCCCCGACCCTGGCAGGGCAGGGGCTGCCCTCCGCTCGCCGCATGGCCCGTCCTCGGCAGGCAGGGGCTGAGCAGAAGGGACGTCTTGATTGCTGCCTGGACACTGTCTCACAATTTGCACTACCAGGGTCTTAAAGTATGTATATATTATGGAAGTGCAAAGTACAAAGTATTACCTAAGTTACAGCTCTTTCTGTCTGGATAAATTTGGGACTTACCGGTTTATGAGCACTGTTCAATATAAAACCATTTTAAAATTAACTTGGAAAATCTTTGTTTCTCTCCTCCCCTGTGAGGCTTCCCCTTCCCTGGAAGGCGAATGCCTGGTGCTGTAGGTCTCACAGCCATGGCTGTGACTCCAGAAGCTGCCGGTACCTTCAAGCAAAGAGTGACTCGACTCTAACCACCAGCCAGAAGTGTTGATTGTAAACGTGCTGTCCAGCTGCATCTCAGATGCGTGCAACCCTGGCCCTTGGCGAGCATCGCCAGCCTCGCCACTTCAAACGGTGGTTGCAGTGGGAAAAGTTGCTCCCTAACACCCTTTATTTTCTGCTCCTGCTTCTGTGCCGTAGCTTTCCTTCTGCAGGGGTGTTATCCAACCCTAGACATGGCTTTTTGTTCCCCTATTCATCAAACCCCAAGCAGTTTCCTCCCTTGGTTCGTGTCCGTTCTCACCTCGGCACGCTGCTGGCCGGTGTCTAGCCAGATTTTCGTTGCTACATCCCTGCCTCCCCTTCTCCTGGAGTGTTGTGGCTTTAGCAGTGGGTGAGCTCTTCCAGTTGGGATTCAGAAGTCAGAAAGATGTAAAGAATAATAATTGAAGCATCACATTGGCCTTCGCCATAAAGGTGTTTTAGTTTGGTTTTAAGGCTACGTGGGATCCTGGCATAAGCACATCCCCCAGAGGTGGGAATGCAAGTGGTGGGTATCGCACAGCCAGTTTGGGCGTGCTGTGAGGCAAACCTTCATTGAGAGGCATGGCCGAAAATTCACACAGGAATCACTCTGACCCACTCTGGCAAAGCAGGCAGGCCTGAAGGACCACAGCTTTAACTGAGACTAACTTGAGTTAAAGCTCAAGTTTTAATCATCCGGTATTATCTGCAAAAGCAAAAATGAACGCTGGCATCGGTACCGCCTGGCAAGGGGAAAGCAGGAATTGTACAGAGGGCACAGAACAGAGGAGAAAACTGACTGCGAGGGATAGCTGAACTCTACATGGTTTTGGTTAGCAAGAGAAGTGTTTTCTACATAAAAGGCCCCACATTCAAAGACACCATTTTAACTTAGTCACAAGAGCGCTGGCAATCCAGGCAGGGTAAAAGGAAAAGTAGAAGAGGCAGCTGTTGTCAGAAAACAGTTTCTGGAAAAAATTAAAGTTCTCTTGAGGCATGTAGAAAATTTCCAGGATACTGTATTATTATTGTTATTATTATTGCCCTTGATCTTTTGGAAGGTGGGGAGGGAGCACATGCAGTTTTAACAAAAGAAGACAAGACATCTGTAGCCTTTAAAAAGAAAAGCACAAAGGCTGCTAGGCTCTCCTTACAACGTTTTTAATTATCTTCCTTAAGTTTCCCAAATAAAAACACACCGCATTGAGCCTCACCCAATAAAACTATGTGGGTAAATACAATACCCATTGTCTAATCAATATCATATTGCTCATGGCTTTAGCTTGTTCAATAGCTGAGATCACTGACTCCTGAGTTGCACCTAAAGATGCCAATATCTGCTTAATGTTGGACAAACTACATTTGTCGTTCCCTGTAACTGAGTTCTTAAATCTCATTAATAACCCACAGATACTAAAATACAGCTTCAGATAAACCGTCTGGAATATGCCAGGTTTCCAGTGTGCGCTTTTAGCTCAAGGGGTAATGCGGCGCGGGTTAAATAAGCTCACTGGCCCTGCAGAGGATGCAGCCCTCCTGAACTCGGACACCCATAAAGAGCAGAAATTGCAAAAAAATCAAACCCAGGAGAAGCTGTCAGATGTAGAGCATTAGAGGCCACGGAAGAGAAGAGAAACGCTGAATTGCGTTTGTATTGCTTGCGTCACGGCCCCCATACCGCGGTGCCGTTGGTGCCTGCGGCAGTGACCTTACCCCTAAGGGCTGGGGAGGCAGGGGACGCCGCCTTGCTCCCCGCGCCGCCTCTTCCTGAGCTTGCCCGCATATGGCAGCACACCCGCATACTCTAGCGCAAGAAGTATGCACCAATAAATTATCTTCATTGGAAACACATTGCAAACAAAATGCAAATGGCAAGAAAGTGCTTGTTCTCAAAGGCCTGTCTTCAGAGTTCATCTACCCAGATTATAAACACTTGATAAGTATCCTGGTTTTCAGGCAGGCTGTATGGCAGATCCCAGGACTAGGCTCCTGGGATTTCAAAATGTATCATGAAATAAAAACAGCTGCAAGGGAAACTCATATGACTAGGATAGGTGCCATATAGCAATTAGCAGCCAGAAGTTTTGATCTGGAAAATCACATTTATTTTAATTGCTTCACTGTTGTGTTCATAAAGAATTTGGCTCATTTGATTATTTTCCTTATTAGATATACTACTTAACTTTGGAACAATGTAGTCATTAGTTCCATTGTTCCAGGTTTTTCATTGCAGTGAAATGAATGACAGAGACATGTTCTGCAAGGAAGATTGTTTATAAATATTTATCATAGCCTTAACAGATATTTGTGTAATCCATCCTAATTTTTCTAGCACATAATTCACCAGTTATTTAATCTGTTGCGTGATGAGTGGCAGGCTCCTTAACCTGCGAGTTCAATAAGGTATTTAAAGCCTGTGATCTCTTATCAACAGAACAGGGGAGTAACGCTTTTTTTTAAATATTCCTTTGAAAGCCGATGTTCTCTCCATTTTCCTTTAGTGGTCTCATTAAAGACGATGCACGTGTCTGATTGCTTTCACCTCTGCCATTTATTTATTTTTTGACTCAGCAAAGTGGTATGGATAAATCCTACCTTCAGAAGCCCCTGCCCGGCTCCCCTGGTACCGACGTGCGCAGGGCAGGCCCGCGCCCGGGCCGGCGCGGCCGGGAGCGAGGCCGGCAGCGAGGGCACGCGCACGTGCCCGGCCACTTGCCGCCTGCAGCCGTGACGCTGTGAGTGCACCTGAGGGAGGGGGGTAGCTGAATCCTACCTTCCGTACTATAAAATATGCATAGGCCCTGCTGCGGCAAACGAACCTACTTAATTGAAAGGAATCGGGAGGTGAAAAATGAAAGTTGGCAGTTCAGCTTCGCTCTGCCATTTGGTGGTTGTTGTGGGACTCCAGCGAAAGGGAGCTATCACTGCGGGCATAATTTACTTGATTTTTAGGATCTGTATGAATTCTGGCGACATACCAAGTAGCCATTAGCTACGAGGAGTGTTTCCCGATGCTCATTTGTTTTCCATGTGTGAATTTTCGCTCTTCCAAACTTTCTTTAGAAAAAAAAGTATTTTTTTCTTCATCAATTCCATGTGGAAAATACAACAAAAATCCAGATAATAAATTATTCAAGAAACACCACAGATTTTTTTTTTTTAATGGAAAAATACCAGTTCTGGAATCAAACTGTCAGCTTGCTTTGATTTCGATATTTTAAGTTCAGTGTTATAAAACGATATGCTTGTTCACATGCTCAAGGATAGTCTTGCTGGGCAAATTATCCTAAATAGGGTAACTCAATAGCAAAGTAGGCAGGCTTTTAATGCTATTACTATTAGGAAAATACCATTAATATGAGACATATGCAGGATGCTATTACATCAGTAGGCTGCATTTATTTAGTCGGTATGCAGGAACAGTCCTATGGATCAGAGCGGAGATGCTGGGCCTTTAACACGTGTAGCTTGGCTTAGTCTTGAGGTCAAAATCTGCTAATGCAATTTTCTGTATAAGAACAAGAACTTAAAATCCATGTGGTTTTAATGACACATTCCAAGATTGGGGGGGTGGGGGGTGTTGATTTGGGGGGGGGTTTGTTATTTGTCCTACTCACATTAAATGTGAACTTCTTTGAAATGTGTGTGTGTGTCAGACACCGAAACTAATTTGTGAAATAAGACAAACTTTAAAAACAAAAATCTCTTTCCATTTATTTACTTGAAAAGTTTGATTTTGGTCAAGTTATGTTTCAAATTAAAAAGATCATTATTGGTAATTTGCATTTACTTATTGAAGCATTACATAATAAAACAAAACCATGTGTCAAAATGTAACTCCCATAAAATAAGTGCACTGAGATAAACGGGCTTCAGAGATTTAAAAAATCAATGTGACACTTAAATAAGACATCTAAAAAGGGTGCCTGCCTTTAAAAAGAGAGTGTTTCTATTTCAAATAATTAATATGTTTTGGTTTCTTCATTTTTGTGGTCTCGTAGCACAACTTATATGTAAAGCACTATGTTGAACATGCATATTTTGGACTGAGCTCTTGTTTGTGTCTATTTAACAGCTACTCACAGCTGTCTCTGCTTTAAAAGTATTGGGATAAAATTTCATCACAAGCTCCGGTCAATACAAAGCACTAACATCATTTTAAGTGGCCTTGGCCGGGCTGCGTGGCCGCGGCTGGAGGGAGGCTGGTGCAGGCAGGGTGCAGGCAGCTGCCTGCCTGCAGTGCTCGCTGCCCCTCCTCTCACCCAAGTGGCCCTACAGGCTGCACCACTGCCAGCCAGCACACGTTGGGTAGGCTTTTCCTTCTGAACAGATAGCCTGCAGCTTACCTGGTTCGTATATAGATTTATATTTCAAGATTTGCTGCTAATTTAACTGTGCAAAACACACCTGCCACCCTGAAATGTTAGCGAGTAATGGGGAAAGCAAGATTGTAATTTGCATTTTTTCTTGGCTGTCTCTCTATCTCAGCTGAAACCAGGACATTGGCGTACTGAGAAGAAAGAGTAGGTGACTGGTCGCTAAGTGGGTCTGGAAAGCTTTTATCAGTGTGAAAAGGAAACACAGAACAGGGGAAGGTTTCATGATGTCACTTACTCCAAAAGTTACAGAAATGTCGTATTAAAGGAAGACTTCTCCTTTCCCGAGATCACACTGTTTGACCCCTTTTGCCATTCAAAATTCAAACTATAAAAGCTTCTGATGGCACACCGGCATCACCCCTCACGAAGACGAAGCACAACCAAGCACACCCCAGCGTGTCTCCAGCCCCCGGGGCAGGACGTGGCCGTGGCTGGGGGCTCTTGGCGGGGTTACAGAGAATTGCAGCCATCAGGTGCTCTGCTCAGAAAGGGAAACAGTTTATTGCTGTAACAAGCAAGAACGAAAAGCATATACTGAAAGCAAGAGGCAGCTTCTATTGACAAGAGGGTGTAAACCCCTTTGCTGCAGAACTCCAAGCACTGGCGACCACTCGACTCCGCGCCAAGGGAGCACAGCAGCACCATTCACCAATAGCTGTAGGAGACTCCCTTTTAATGTGAAATACCTACTAAAGAGCTCTGCTGACCATGTCTCTTTTTCATATAAGCATTCTCTCTAACTCTAATTTAATTTTCATTTTAAATTTAATCTTAAGGGCTTTCCTTTGACCTCACTAGTCTACGTGACTGGCCAGATTTTATAACCAAACAGCCCCATCAGATCTCCTGCGGAAAGCTCACTGGAGGCCGGTGGGTTTGCATGCACGGAGCACGAGCTGAGCAGCTTGTGTTACATCACGGATGATGAGATGTGTGAAGCGACCAGCTAAATTGCCAGATGCTGATAAATTAGGTGCCGGGTCACACCGTGCCTCTTGGCGCTCTCATAGGGACCTATCTTACTCTTTATGTTCACGCATCCTACTTATGTTTCTGTTTCCTGCTGCTACCGGAAGAGCTGAGCAACGAAGCTGAGGTGAGGAAAGTCACTTACGGTGTGTGAACTTTAACGTTTGCCTTGACCTGCTTCAGCCATCCCCACCAGCCATGTACGTGCTGGGACCCCACCAGGTCTCACCGTCCGTCTCCCCGCACTGGCTGCAGTGACCAATGCCACCTGTGCCCTTTGGGACCTCGCAGCCCAGGTTCAATGCCTGGGGGTAAAACTTCAACTCGTGACGAGCCCCTTGGAGCATTAGGAGCTGATGTGTTTTAAACCCATGTGTAAGGTCAGTGACGCTCGTGCAGCCAGCGCTTTGTGTCGCATGAGGCTCTGAAGCGATGGCACGGCCGTGCTGGCAGCTGCATGGCAGCGCTGCGGCCCTCCACCACGTCACCTGCAACGGACGGGTGGGGAGCAACCTCTTCCTGTTCTGAGTGTTTGGAAGTTAAGGTGGCCAAGGGATTTTTCATGATCTCCAAGCATGTTGTTCTCATGTTTGTTTCTGTTTACAAAACCGAACAAAAAGATCTCACATAATGGTTTGCTTCTTGTGCTTAGTCTCCTTCTGCCCACAGAACATCATCATTTAGATAGCATCCCTCAAAACCTTTTGTTGTTTATATACATTTGTCGAGCATTGGTTTACATAATTTTGCACGCTCTCGATTAATTAGCAGTAGCTGAAACGCGATAGGTCTCACGAAGCACAGGGTTTTGTTTGGCGTGCCCGGCGGGGCGGTTGAGGCGTGCCCCTTTCCTGTGTGCGGGGCAGGGGCACAGCGGTAGCCGCTGGCTTGCAGCTCGGCCGTCACTGCCTGCACGCAGGCCAGCACCTCAGCGCTGGGGTTTCACCGTCCAGCAGTAAGCAATGTTCCACACCGCAGGGGGCAAGCCATGGTATGCTGCAGTTAGGAGGCCAAATTGTCAAGATGGTTCGATGGGGGTTTTGAAAGCTGCAGTAGTAAGGCTGGGTATTATTTTCCCAACAGGTCAGGCTAAATGAACTTAGTGGTCCCCGCAACCCAACGTGGCACAGTTCGGCTGCCTCTGGTGCCGCTGGTTGTACTTGAGAAATCTTTCTCTCATCGCCATTCCTCTCGGGACAAACAGCAACGGTTTTGTCCTCCGTTTGTGGGTTCCTCCAGTTTGGCCACATCTCCATCCCCAGCGCTCACTGGGCTCTGCTCCCTCCCCTGCGGGACCCCACTGCACGCACGCCTCCCCTCCTACCAGAGCACAGGCCAGGCTGGTACCCAGCAAGGCAGCCAGCCGCTTGGGCTGCTTATATTTTATAATTTAGTCTTAGTAGATATGCTACATAGCTACATATGCTCTGTGTGTGTGTATACATACGTATACTTACGTATATGTATACTTATATATACATATACACATAATTTCCATATAGCACGTATACATATGGGGTATGTGTCTGTGCATACGCATGTATGTATGTATACACACGATTTACTATGCATACATATATGCGTATACATCATATACACAAACATACATATACATGTATTTATATATGTGTGTTACAGATACATAAGCCAGCTTGTCCTTCTATTCCCTTCTGACCTCTTCTCTTCTGCTGTTGTTTCAGTCCTGGCACTGTTACGCTGCATTCTGCTTGACCCTGCGATGATGACGCCGTCTTGCATGGGATTAGCCCTGTGGTTGGGGGGGGGGGGGGGGTGTTGGTCTTTTCTTTTTTTTTTTAAACCACCTGTTCCTGGAGACTATCCCTTGAGCCTTATACCTGGCAAAGGCCTCTGGGCTTTACTGTGATTCAAATGGCACATTCATAATACTTACAATTAGCTTTTCTAAGCTAATTTTTGATGCTTTTAACGTGAACAGCTCTCATTTCATTGACTGTAGCTGCAGAATACTTTTTAAAAATTTTAATTATAAACCTCGTAATTATTATATTGACTTAAATTATTATATTGACTTAAATTATTATATATTAACTTGTAATCTTAATGTGCCTTAATGACAACAGCAACAAAGACAGACATGCATAAGAAATTACAGTGAATTGCTCCATAGTACAGATGACTTATGTTCTTTCAAGAGGCGAGCTGGTGGTGGGAGAGGCAGACTCTGTTCCCAGCAGGCAGAACTTTTATACAAAGAAAATAAAACTCTTTTTTTTTTTTTTTAACAACTGCTCCTTTTCACTTTCTCAGCGAACTCCATGTCTCTGTTTTATGGTGCAGCAGGCCTGGCTTTGCAAAGTTTCATTCTTCTGGCTTGCAATAGCAGAACCATACTACTATCTGTGTGAATAAAGCATTTTCTCCAAGAACACGCCTAATGGTTAGAGTCAGTCTACCAGATGGGTTGTAAAACACTTTGAAACAACTCCACTAAAAGGATATTATACTCCTGAAGCTGTATGTTTGTTCTATTATAAACAGAGCTTTCTAAGTAAAAAACAGAGAAATGCTGTCTATTTCTGAAGCAAACTGACATGTGGAGCTGTGCTAGAACTCTTCTAAGACAGAACTTAATTTATCGTTCCCCCTAAATATCAAAGGGGCTTGACGAGGAGCCGCATCACTTTTGGTCTTTTTAACTGAAAGACATCATGGGTGACTGAAAAGCTCATGTAGTTTTAATTTATCCTCTGACTGATAGGCATTAGATGATCTCCCTCCAGCGAGCTGATTTCTGGCCTTCCCTAGTCGAGCTCCTGCAACCTCAGCAGCAGCCGTGTGGCTGTGAGGAGCACCTTTGCAGGCGGTTTTTTCTCTTCTAAGCTCAGCAGGGAGGGCCCTGCAAACCTCAGTGCTCAGCTGGAGGCAAAGCATCTGGCTGGAGAAGTGCTCCTGGGGGGACCTCCTGACGGGGGACAGGGCTGAACCGCTGGTCATGGACACAGCGGCTCCCACATGCTCGCCCGCACCAGGGCTTACTGCTAACGCCACCAACAGACATCATGCCGAGCCCATTTCAGGCTGTGCCTTATCAGCCATATCCATTCATGGTGCCCTTTAATTATAAAAATGGTCCTTCGTACAACTTTAGTGCGATGCAAGATGATGCAAGGCCAAGCAGTCTGCTTGACTATGTCAAACCACTAGGTCTAATAACTCTCCCAAGAAGCAGGGAGAAAAGTCAACATGTTTCTGTGCCGCAGAAGTACTATCAGCCCTTCGGTGTGGTTGGAGCTTGTGGCACTACTGGCCTTCTCCTCTTCTAGGGTGTGATTTTTCTCCCTGAAGTCAGTAATAAAAGTTCCCTCCAACAACTCATGCTTGATCTGACTTCCAAAATGTGCTGTGCATACGAAAGACGGCTGCTCAGCAGAATCCATAGGCGAGACGGGAAGAGAAGCACTGACTCCAAACAGCCACCATCTACAGTCGCTGTTTTATTCCTTCAAAACCTGAGAAACTGGAATTGTCCCTGTAAAACACAATTAGCGTCCACATTATGATTCATCAAACACCACCCATAAGAGAAAAGCTAAGCGGATTTTTTAATCTGAATTTGTACAGGCTTTTCTGTCATTCTTTAAGCAGCTTCATTACTATTTTTTCCCATAATTTGTATGAAGTACTTAGCATTCAAAACAGATCCTTTTTAACCTTTTGCCCAACTTAGCTTTTTGTACTTTAAAAAAAAAAAGGGGGGGGAGATGGAAAGGGACAGAAACCCTTTAAGTACCCTGGGCCTGGGTTCCTTCAGTATGCAGGCTGTAAATGTTTTACTTTGATTTGAGATACATGACAATAAATTAGGGGACATTTATCAAAGCTGCTTTGTTGCATTGCTGACAAAAGCTGCTTTTTGCATAAATTACTGCATTATACAAATACACTTAGCAGGATCCTGTTTCTTTGATGTTAGTGGAGGAGATTTATGTCCAATGGAGTTTTTATTTATCTGCCCTGTTCACCTCAACAAGGGCAGGACATATTCCTCAATTAGTTCCATACCCCTAGAAATGACATATATATCTCACAACTAGAAGCAGAGAAATTTAAACAAAACAAAACAAAAAAGCAAGTGCACTTTTTCTGGCAAGTCTAAACTACTGTACAGTGTAAAAAGTAAATATTAGGCTGGAGCAGTAGCTTTGAAATCTTTGTTCTCAGACTGCTTTGAAAACTATTTAAGTAAGCTAATTTTGACAAAACAATATTCCCTTTGCAGAAAAGCTTTTCTAGACTTCATTAAGAGACTAAGTAAATACAAGTCCATTTCAACAAATACTCGATAGCCAAATAAGTAGGTTAAAATAATAGATTCCCTGGGCGGTAATCCTCTCTGGAACTGTATTTATGCTAAAATCTCTTTCGATGAATACCTAATAAACTAATGAAGGCCATCTTAGGCTAAATGGTGAATTAGGATGGTTAAAAAGGAACTTGTGAAATGAATAAATTGGCTAAACAGTTACATTACTTAAATGAATACAGAATCTCTTGAAAACCATTTCTGAGCGCTATTCTTCTGTCACTCACCATCTCCATACCTCAGCCCACACATAATTTATTTTGTTCCTAGGTCAGCGGTTCAAATGCAGCCCTACGTGGCAACTCGGAGCTGTTGCTATACAATGGCCTGAAATCATTCCGGAGAACTCTTTTCTGTCCCAGATCTAAAAAGAAAAAGAAACAAAAAGCAGAAATTTACTATTGCTCTCCCCTTAATATAGATATAGTGATGTTTGTCAGTCTTCAGTGTGTTTTTTTAATCAACGCCAGCGTATCACTGAGCAAGACCATGCAGAGGAGACGGTCCGTATTGGAGACTGCTAGTTACAGCCCAAAAGTTGTCAGGACTTGTCTTAACTTTAAAGCTATGCCAACGAAATGAAAGATTTGACGATGAGAGGGCTGAATCAGCTCAAGCAGACTGTTTGGAGCATTGTCCTCCCCACCCTTGGATAGTCTTTCCCCCAAACGGGAGAGAAGTCCCTGCATCTCTGGAGCCCTCCGCTGAAGCTAAAAGGCCTATAATTGGTTCCTGTCATATTTCACACTTTCTTTACTGACCTTTGCCAGGCACTTTTTTAGATCAAAATATTTCTGTCGGAATGACTTTGAACTTTTGTTCATTCATGTCTATGAAGTTATTGAAGGTTTTCAACTTATAAGAAAAAAAATCTTTTTCTAAAATAGTTATAAAATTTCATTAGCAAACTCTTGTTTTGTCTGAAGGAAAAGATGTTCTTATATGTTAATAATTTATTTTTTTTAATCAGATCACACCCTTTTTCAAAACTTCTGGAAAATGCTCTCTCTCCTTTCCCCTCCATCCACCCCTCAGGAAAAAAAAAAAAAAAAAGAGAGTGAGATCCTCTGAACGTTTAATGAAGATAGGAAAACAATAAAATAATACAAAAATAGGTTTTCATTATTCAGGCGGCTCTGGGGAACAGATTCCACACAGTGCATTTCAATGATCCCAGACAATGGATTAGTATCATAATTTGTTCTTAAAGTCTGTTTAATTGGCTTACTTAGCCACCTGTTCAGAATAGTTACCATGAAAACAGTGCTTTTGCTGAATTTCTGAGTGCCAACCTTTCATCCTTCATCCTGCCTCCTTCTCCCATTCTGGCCATTATAAAGTATCGAGCAATGCTTAGCACAGATTTAAAAATAATCTCATAGCCATACAACATATATTTTAACTCATCAGGACGAACTGCAAAGTTATAACAACACCACGCTAATCAGGGCATTTACTCACAGTCAGCTCTGTCTATTCCTGGGTAAGTGTCAATCTATTACATCCCACTGCACACATAATAATGGGGGAAAAATGTAAAGAATGATACGCGTGAGTAATGTATGTAAACAGACAGATAGATACTACACACCCCTCTAGCTAAATTGTATCAGCCGATTTCACATTAAGAAGTTCCATAAAAAGCAGTAAAATTGCGAGAGGAAATTCAGCCAAAGACTTTGAAAATGTTGTCCATTCCTTCAAAAAAAAAAAAGGCGAGCGGAGTTAAAGGCATGAACTTCCATTTAGCGCCGCTTACCACATTAAAAAAAAACCCCCAGTTGTAAAGCACTGGGGCACCCTTTGTTGCCTGCCGTGAGTCAGATTGCCTTCCCCAAGACTGATGTAAAGTATTTTTGCAGGACAGCAGATTCTGAGAAATAGAGGGGTTCAGCAGTAGAGCGTAATTAGCACTCTCTAAAACTGGAGCTACAATGTAAACAGCTCGAGTCTTCATTGCACAAAGCAAACAAACAATCCCAGCTGAGAATTCCCTGGCAGGGCTGGAGCAAATACGGCCCTCGCTGCCGACTGCTGTTATTGCTATGGTTGCTTAATCTAAACAGACAGCAGCATGTAAAAATGTAAATATTTGATATTTGTTAATACAGTCCTAAGTTATTGCTCTAGCCGGCTGTTTTGGTTTTCACACATAGGGATGCCTATGTGCAACCCGCTCTTCATAGATTTCAGTAGAGGAGTATTTTTAAGAAGCCATTATCTAAACTGCTGATGTAATAAGGCACCGGTATATGAAATACACTTAATAACTCAACTTTAGTTATTTATTGTGAACGAGGGTGCATTCTCCTTGATTCCATTTCCCAGCGAAATATAAGTGGAGCTTTCATCATGAGTGCTTGAATTTATGGCAAGCAGACCAAGTGACATTAAGAAAGCCACACAATCCTTTCATTCAGGCTTTAATAAGGAAGCCAAGGAAAAATTATCCAAGCTGGTTTGCGGGTGACAGCACAAGAACTTTTTGGAGTCAGAAAGTTAGCACGGAGGCTCCCTGTCAGCCCATTAAAAAGCAAGGTTGGCATTCCCAGATATTGGAACCATGTGTGCAGAGGAATTTTTCTTCTGGTAAGACATTCCAAATATTGTCCCAGAGCCAAACACTTCGGTGTTAGACTAATTTAAGCAGTATGTTGGAATCAGCTCTCAGGACTTTGATCATATGGAGATCGTTTGTTACAAATTGAACTAACCCAGTCTCTATTTCTGGTGGATCAGAACTATGGATTTGTTGAATTAAATGCCTCATTTAATGCAGTTTGCACATGAAAAGAAAGCTGCACTCAGGAATCTGATAGTGAATTTTTCACCTAACCAACAGGTCTACTTTTTTATTACTTTTAAACCTAATCCATACTCAGTCCACACTGTTCTTAATAAGCCCGAGGCTGTTTGGAGTGAAGGTTTAAATCAGCTCGTATGTTATGGGGGGAAAGCATCACTGAATTATCAAACCGTGTAATAAGGAACACATTTGAATCCAATTCAAGAAATAATTTTATGAAGAAAAATAAATTAGTCCTTGGTTGTTATTTACCATCCAAATAGCGCAGTGCTCTTTCATGACAGCAGTGGAGGGAAAGCTGAAAAATGACTTTGCAGACATACGATTTTCTCCCTGCCTCTCGTTGCTGTCCCCATTTTTGCAGCTGAACTATTGTGAGGGTTAAAAGTGCACAAAATAAAGCATTTCCACATATGGCTGCACTTTCTTTTCATTTCTTGAAGTTATAATGTCTTTAACTGTTGATAATGATATTATAAACTGTCATTTAGTGCATTTTGAGTATATTAAATACATGAAACAAAGATCTGTAGTTCCAGCTGGACCCTGATCAGAAACACTGAGATCTGATTCACTAAAACTGCAGCTAGCTACGTGCAGGACTTGTGAGGAGCACTGTGGAACAGGTAGAAGTTGCAATAGTAATAGAACAAAACGATAGAATAAAATAAAAGAACCTGGCATCAGGTATCACTCCAGGAGTGGGACAAAACAGAAAAACGGGTACCCAAATGATAACTAATAGAAGAGCTGTACATAGAGTCATTGGCGTGCTGCTGCACAGTGGACTGATAGCGGACTCGAGTATTTCATAAGTCTCTGCCTTGGGGAACGCAGGATTTACACCGTTTTCAACACATTTTCATCTGGAGTCTCGCACAAAATAAGAACGGGAACGCCAGCAATTCCCAGGAATCCTTCCTCTTGGTCCCGTGGGAATCTACACAACAGAGCTTATTCTGAAGGAAATGGGAACCCTAGTTTCTGCCCAGAAGGGTAAAATGAATGTCTCCAAATTCACAGCTTTGAAAGGACCCTCTAGCAGAGTTGAAAACCTCTGATATATGGATATAATTTTTGAAGACATGTCTTACTATTTGACTGGTTCAGCAAAGAGATAACATGCCCTCATATAAATAGCCTCAGCCCCTTCGTGCCATTACAGGCACATCTAGCCACTGCAGCTGGAAAAGGAACGAAACTGAAGGGTTAAGAGGAAAAAAAATCATAACATCACTGTTCAGATATAAGCCCTGAGCAAGACCCTTCCTCCCAAATAATCAAGACCTTTATTGGGTCTTAGAGACAGGAATGGAAATTAGTGGCATACAAATAATATGGAAATACCCTAAGCTCAACCGAGGCAATCTCAGTCCTCAGCTCACACGGATCACGGTATTTCCACCACGTTAACACAAGTGCTAAGGAAACTGGCCTGAGCTTATGCTGTCCTTAACCAGGCCGGGAAGAGATGATCACAAGCTTGCCACAACTGATGCAGAACACAAGTCAGATGGGGGAAGCAATAAGAAAGTATGTCCTGCACCCCAAAGCCCAACTGAGGGGGGAGTAGGAAGGATCTCCCATGGATTGTTCCTTCTGCCTCTCACTGCATGCATAGAGCAGAGTTCATCCTTCATAAAGAAAAGGGAAACTGTTCCTTTAATAATAAAAAAAAAAGTTCTATAGCAGATACTGATTTATACACACACACACACATATATATATATTTTATTGGCAAATAAAGAAAGATCAGATCTTTAATGAAATCAGGATGGGTTTGGGAGGTGAACTTGAGCTGAACTCCCCAGATTTTCATGGAACTTCAATTAGAAGAGTTTCAGAGGAGCTGCTGAAAGCCAAGCACTTGCCATTGAAAGCTTAATTTAAAATGAGAAGCATTTTTACACCACATTTCCCAGTGAAATTCCAGCCCTGATCCTAATTATGTATTTTTTTCTTGAATGGTAAGTTTTTTTCTTTTTCAGAGAAGTTTTATCCCCACGTGTTATGTCCAGTGCACAGGCAGTGGCTACAGTGACAGAAGACCCATCATTATTCTGCAGAAAATGAGTCTACCCTCTCCACTCTAAAACTAGTGGTGAAATTTCAGTCAGCTCTTGTTATCATGTGCAATATATAAGGATTTAGAAGTCTGATAAACGTTATGACTAGCAAAACCATGTGGTTTTGGGGAAAGGAGTGAAATCTGGCTTCAGAAAACAAAACAGAACAAAATAATTAAAAATAAGGATGGTGGTTTAATTTCTGCTTACCAGCATATTCTCATACAATCCCAGGAATACAAGGTTAACACAAAGCCTCGCTGTAGGGTCCTTTTGAATACCAGTGGTGTCACGCAACTCGATCCTTGAGCATTGCTTTGAAAATGTATCCCTTACTTGATCAGATGCACTACAAATCAGTCTGAGCATCAGCTTCTGGGCATGGAAAGGGGACACTAACAGTGCTTGAAGACTGACCGTAGCTGGACAGTGGATCGTAGAGTATCAATGGCCCAAAAGCATTAATGGAAATTATCTTGTTTTAACCAGGCATCGGGAAATAAATTACTTCAGAAACCATTTAAATAAATAATACTTTACTGTATAATGAAACATGATGGAATAGAAATTACTCTGAAACTGTTTTAAGTAATGATGGGGGGAGGTGTGCCTAAAATAACAGAATCCAGCACTGTGTCAGGGACACAGTTACCAAGACAAACTTTTTGTGCCGTAGGGCTGAACCTCTCCCTTTGCCCAAGTTATCTGCAATGGAATTGAATAATAACAGATCGGCAAACTATAGCTGAGCTCTTGGTGCTGTCATGTAAGGAGCAAGCACTGTAGTTTCATGGTCTCACATGCAAATGGCAACAATAAATAGACTGAAAGGCCTCGTTCCAGTTAAAACATTAATTTCTCATATTTCTTCTAGTTTTCATTTTACTCTGATCATTTCTTCTGTCCTCACTATAGACCAAAGACTTTTAACTCACTTAAGAAAAGGTAAAAATAAATTGTCCTCAAAGGCTCCCCAGTCTCCTTCCCTTCCTGGATGCTTTGTGAGGAGCCTCAAGAGATCTTCCTTCTTGCACCTTTTTGGGAAAGCAGCCATGTCCTAGTACCTTCTCTGACCTCATTGCATTCAACAGCTGTGGGGAGTAAACTCCAGCACTGGGCATTTTTGTAGGCCGGGAGATGAACAGAAAGTTCAGATTGCCAAACAGGGACGCTAGTAAAGTTAGTGTGCTGGATTGTCTCTTACAGGGCTGAAATATGGTCTTAAAATCGTCTGAGTACTCAGAATATCCAACCTTCTCATTGTTCATCCCCCATGAGATCCTCCTCATTTATTATACCAGGGTGGATCCTGCCCTGTTGAAATTTCACAGTGTGAGAGCATCAGGGGGCAGCCAGCCATTTCCAGATTGGTATCGTGTGACTTGGTTGGTGATTAATGAGAAGCTCCTAACAGACCCTAGGACTGAAAGGTGTCCTGTTAATGTTCATAGCCATCTGTGCATGACCAGATATCCAGCAGGAGAAACGTGACGAGGCTCTGGAGACGGGTATGGCTGCGGCTTTGCTGGCTTGACCAAAGCACTCAGTTTATGCTGGCTTGATGTCTACTGATGGAGCAGGAGACAGCTAGTGCGGCATGGACAGACAGCATTTGATCTCGCATACAGACTGCCCAACAACAATTTTTATACCTGCGGAGTGGTAGTATACCGATTCAGATCTCTGCACAGTGTGCTCCTGAGATTTGGCGTTGGTTCCAGAGGCCCTACCCCTGGGACTGACATACCATTGAAACATGTACTAGGACAGGCGTTTAATATGGAAACAGATAACCTGGTACGAGTTAGAGGAAACAGCTTGTGAGCTAGTGCCTCCCCCTCAGTCTGCTGCGCAGACCTGAGCTGACATCAGCTAAACCAGGCTGCTCCCAAGATGTCCAGGATTTCACAGATAACGAGAACCTTCCAATTGATGTTTTCAGCCTGCTACAACGCAGCGAGGGGAAAATCAAAGTGGATTTTTCTCTCTGCTCATACCCTCCATTCGAACAGTTTCCTATTTTACAAAGAGACTGACGCTATTTAGAATGCCAGATCCA
Source organism: Mycteria americana (assembly GCF_035582795.1). NCBI lineage: Eukaryota > Metazoa > Chordata > Aves > Ciconiiformes > Ciconiidae > Mycteria > Mycteria americana. The sequence continues at coordinate 31,247,583 of NC_134372.1, forward strand.
TTAAATCTTTTGTTTTCTCTAAATAAGAAAGAAAATGATTGCTCACAGTTTTATGGGAAGCCATCAATCTTTCCCAAAGCGACTTACTGTACTGAAGAAAATAAACATTGCTGTGTATATAAAGCAGAGCAGAAAGGCTGCTGTCATGGGCAAAGCACTGCTTTCTTTAGCAGTAGCAACGTATTAAAGACAAATGTAGTCCACTGAAAGTGACATAAATAAGTGGATTTCCCATCTGAAACATTGTTTTTAGCAAGAGAAGCTTTTAATCCCCTTAAGTTCATTCCTAATCTGTCTTGGAAGTGCTTGTCTAAAGAATATTACATTGATATAAAGGATTTAATTTATTAAAACTAAACGGCAGCCAGCATACTACTAAAGAATATCTTGTACGCAGTACTCTCCCAAATGAATAAAGCTGCTACAGGTAGGAAAAAAACCGCACAAACACTTGGCACAGCATTCATTAAAAATTCACACATTATGTTCCTGCGCTCTCCTGCTCGCTGTGCTTTTCCCAATAAAGCAAACACTTTAGAATTCATAATACCTCTTTATCCCATGTGCACAAGTGACCTCCTCTCCTTTATGCACCTAGCAAATGAACAAGTACAAAAGGGAATAGAGTAAGCAGAAAACTAAACATGCCCTCTCCTACCCAAGAGCATAAAGAAAGGGCAAGCAGAGGTTCTCTGAAGGGTTTAGAGCAGCCTCTACCAAGATGCCAGTGCTCTCGCTACCCAGCAGTTTTGGCTGGTGCACACTGCGTAGACAGCATCAGTTATACAGTTCATCAGTCAGTTAATTTTAAGGGATCCTTCTTAAAATAGCAGTTCAAGGAAACAAAAGCTGTCTTCAAACTACATTTAAATCACTCGTTAGTGACAAGTTTGGCAGACTATTTAATCACAGAATCACAGAATCACAGAATCATATAGGTTGGAAAAGACCTTTAAGATCATCGAGTCCAACCATAAACCTAACACTGCCAAAAACCACCACTACACCATATCCCTAAGTACCTCATCCAAACGTCCTTTAAATACCTCCAGGGATGGCGACTCAACCACTTCCCTGGGCAGTCTGTTCCAATGCTTGATAACCCTCTCGGTGAAGAAAAATTTCCTAATATCCAGTCTAAACCTCCCCTGGCGCAACTTGAGGCCATTTCCTCTTGTCCTATCACTTGTTACCTGGGAGAAGAGACCGACCCCCACCTCTCTACAACCTCCTTTCAGGTAGTTGTAGAGAGCGATGAGGTCTCCCCTCAGCCTCCTTTTCTCCAGGCTAAACAGTCCCAGCTCCCTCAGCCGCTCCTCATAAGACTTCTGCTCCAGACCCTTCACCAGCTTCGTTGCCCTTCTCTGCACACACTCCAGTACCTCAATATCCCTCTTGTAGTGGGGGGCCCAAAACTGAACACAGTATAAGCAGCAAGTAATAAGCAGCAAGAAGCCGACCACCAAATGACAAAATGGCCTTCTTGTCTCCTTCTGAGGATATGAAAATTTCTCCAAGTTTCTAGCAGTCCACCTTGAGACATCATGAGACATCTCCCTGCTTTCTCCATGAGTGCTTTCAGTATGTAAGGTAGTGTCCAAACACAGTAGTTTCAAACAAGGCCACAGAGATCTTTTAATCCTACACCCCGATCATGGAAAAGACTTGCAGATATTTTGTGAAAAATCAGTAACCAACTGCCTTAGGGGAAGATTTAGTCCACAAGGAACAACCTACACGTTCAAAAACGTACTGTTATGTATAAGACCTCTTTCCTGAACTGTGCAGTTCAATATAGTATAGATTTTCAGGCTTTTTTTCCTGTATCTTGCCAAAAGAGACATTATTTATGGAGAAAATTCTGCTCTGCTATGGCACAGTGTATGTGTTGTGACTCATCTTACATTACACCCATTGAGTTCTTCTGAAGTCACAACGGAAGCATACTGTTGCAAATGAGCTCAGTATTTGGTTGCATATTGTTATCACCCTGGATCTTAGATGAAATTATACATGACATAGTTTCCATTCATTTTAATAATGGCCAGCAGCCATACTGCCTCCATTTCGAGCCCACATACCTTAAGTCAAATAGGGTCAAGATTGGTCAGTGCTGGAAGGTCTCCAAAGAACACCATGAGGCAGGCAGAGGTATTATTCAGGGATTAAGATTTTAAACCTACAGAGAAACATGTTCATGAGGAGTCAGTGGATTAGCAGGTGTTTTTTGCGAGGCAGTCTTGGATTGGTGCTGGTGCTGACTGAACACCCCCTAACCAGTCTGACCAAAAAAAAGGGTCAGTAAGCCATGCTGGCTGTTGCCCTACTACACGATACCAAAGTAAAGCTATTCTCATACTATTGCATGCAGGCACTCACGGCAGTTCTAGCAGTATCGGCACATGGTTGTGTGAGTAGGAAGAGGACTGGCTTTCCTGAGCTCTTGCAAAAGAAAGAGTGTCCTTGAAACTGGGGGGTCTTTCACAGGAAACCATTTTTCTCTGGGTGCACATAGGTGCACATTTTATATAGGTGCACATTTTAACACAATAAGCAAGGGCAATGACAAAAAAACTCTTCTTTAAAGAAAAAATTAATTAGCACAGACAGTAAAGGTTTCTGTCTAATAGGAAATCCCTTTTCTTCCCCACATTTTTCCCACCATTTTAGATGGTGCTGTAGCACAGTCAAGTGGTACCTACTGACATTTTTATTTTGGGTAAAAGCCCATGAAAATATTAAAGCATGAAAAAGTCATCAAGTCAGTTTATGAATCAATATACAGATTTCCTCTGTGCCCATAGCTGATTTCCATAACCATGAGCGTGCTGAAATCCTGTCTAGATGCCAAATCAATTTTTCTTATATATGAACATCACAGCTACTTGAGAAAGGGAATCTGTGCCAAAAACCTCACGCTCTTAACTAATTATTTCTGTGACTCCCTCCTTGCAAAGCACAATGACTGCCACATAAATACACACAACATTTATTAGGAACAGGCACACTTCCCACAGGTTCAGCCTGAGTGCAGCAGCATCCCTGACAAGCTCATCTTCCCGAACTGTGCAGCCAGCCTTTATCACAAGAAATAGTTCTGCTTTTCCCAGGACTTTTTTGCTGTGAAGTACTCAAGCACTTATCGTCTCGGGCAGGGCAGCCAGGAGGTTATGGAAATCTGCAGCTCATCCTGCAGAGACAACTGTTGTCTGGCATTTGCTTCTGCTGGTTATTGCTACTGGTCTTGCCTAGTGCCACCGTGCCCTCCCATGTGCCCCCCTGTGTAACATCCAGAGAGATATATCTCGTCAAAGCTGAAAAGCCTCTTAGATCTCCTCTTGGACCCAAATGTATTAATAACATCAATTTGCACTTAGTTTGTCCTGAAGACTTTAGCCCCTAACGTGCCCAGATTATGGGAAGGAAGCAACAGTGCTGCTGGGAAGCTCTGCTGTAAGCCCTTTGCCACGCAGCCTCACCCTTGGGCAGGAGTGCGCTGCTGAGGGGATATCCCAGCGTATCTCCACGAATTCATTGCGGGGTCTCCCTCTCACCCCGTCTGGAGCTGCTGTCTGTGGCAGTGACACGAGCACAATACTTCATGTAAGTAATTTCCAAGTGGAGGTACTCATTATTAATGCAGACAGTTCTGAAAGTAAAAGCAAACAGCATTTGGCAGCAAGAACTATTAATGAGAGTGTCATTAGGGAATTCATTCTGCAAACCACACGGCGATTTGCAGGGCATTTCCTTGCGAGGCATCTCGGAGCAGATGTTGTGCAAGTGCCACTGACACGGGGCAGGCGAAAAGTGGGGTTCAAGTACCGAGCCAGCACAGATGACCAAGAAGAGAGGAAGACAAGAGGTTGCCAGGACAGCAGGGCCTGAGGAGATCTGGGTCGGTATTGGCAGACTAAAAGCATGCTGACGTAATGAACTACCACTGCACAACAGGGATGGCGCTGGGGTGGGTGATTGCTCCAGCCTGCAGATATTGTTGGGCTCTCTGGACTTCAGGCACCGTCATGCTTCACCGTCATGCGTGTGTGTGCACGTGCACCTGTGCGTGTGCATGTGCGTGTGTAGCAGCATCTAGGCTACCCCTTCTAGGCTACCCTTGAATCAGCAAGTCTTGTTAAAAGAGTGTGAGGTCAGTGACGGACTAATGACTCCTGCGGGGTGCCCTAGATATCTTGGTATTTCTTCATATTTTGACAGTTTCCAACCATCTGGAAAAAAGAGAAATAAAAATTATAACTACAGAATAATATACATTATAATAGAGAATATAATAAATAAAATGAGACAATAATTTTGGCTAATAGTTGAATTAATTTAATTAGATAATATATAAAATATATAATACAATAAATAAAAATTATATTTGAGAAATTATAAATAATGGTATATAAAAAACTGCCCCAAAACAAAGGAGGTAAGGAGGGCAGGAGCCCTTTGCTCCTGCTGGGAGGGCAGGAAGAAAACCTATCTCAGACCATTCCCCGTCCCCAGCAGGCCCTGTGGAAGTATGTAAAACAGCCAGCTAAACTGACCCACCTGCAACATTCAGGTTTTGAAGGGAAAAGGGAGTCTATTCAAAAAATACTACTCTTGTCTTTCAAAGGTGGCTTCTGTCATTGAAAAATAAAGCGGGTGCAGAAAAGGAAAAAAAAATCCCTCTCTTGTGTTCCACATTAATATATACTTTTCTTGCACATACTGCTGGCCCCCCCAGTCCCGCCACCCACAGCCTGAGCTCTTGGCTACCCTCCTCCATGTACTTCACTTGAGAAAGAATAAATTTTCTTCATTTCAAGCACTAGCACTAACAAGAAAAGGAAACGTCCTACTCAAATGTCTCTCAAATTACCACATAAATAAGTTACAAATTAAATATATTATGCAAAAATCTGAATCACTCATATAATGCAAGAGGACAAAGTGCGATCCAGGCTGCCTGATAACGTGCCTGATAACGTGCTGGTTATCTGAAGAAGGTCTGAGGGAAAACTGCTTCCCTCGTTAATAAGGTCTGGGGAACATTGTGCACTGTCCTTCGCCAATGCATTTACAGGAGAGGATGCCACCCAAGGGGAGGATGACACCGAGTGGTGTATTCACTGCCTGAGCTGGGGCTGGAGTCCAAGTCCCCCGAAAATTAGCTGAGACCACCCTGTCGCTGTGCCACGGCTGTGCGACGAGGCGCTGGGTATTGAAGCACTAATTCTGCGGTACCTTCTGGTGCTCCAGGGCCTTGGACCAGCACCAGGACAAACGTTGGTACCCTGAGCGTCGGTCGAGCTCCGAGGATTTGTCTGAGTACATGTCAACAGGCACTCTCATGCTCTCTCCTAATTTATAGAGATGTTTCACTTCACTGATGGCAAAGTTTCCGGGCAGCGTAGCTCTGTCCCCCGCACTAATCCCCCGGCGCACGCAGGGCGCGCTGCCAGCTAGGTGCTCAACACTGGCACGAAGGGGATTATCACTTCCCCTCCCTGCCCCAGCTGAGCTGCAGCGCAGGAAATGCCGCAGCCATCACACACCGCAAAGCAGAGCTTCTGCACATTCCTGTTGGGAAGAGAACAGGAAAAGTGGGGTTTGAGCGAGTGCTCTCTGCTGCGATGAGGCTGAGCCCTTCCCAGAGGTCCCGCAGAAACTGTCCCTGTTCCCTGGCAGGGCAAACAGTCCAGGACACTGCTGGGGGACAAAAGGCAGCCAAGTGCTCGCTAAAAAACTTCGTGAGCGCTGCAAAATTCGTAACACTTGAGGACTACAATGCTGCAAGCAGTATGCATCTTACCCAGCTGAGACCTTATCAAACCCTTTGTTTCAGATCAAGCACATATGGTCCCAAGCTCCGTACAAGTACCTCAACCCATGGCATCTCTGAGAAGGAAATAATCGAGTACTTGTTTCCAACGCATGGGCAGTGCCATTTTGTAACATCACCTTGCCATTAGCAAATACAATCTAAATACCTACGTAGAAAGAAAAGCTACAGACAGGACAAAGCATGCCTAGGTAACAAATCCATAGCTTTTCTAGGTACTGGGCACATCGGTATCCTAATCAGTATCCTAATTCTATTATAGTCTAACAGCTAATTCTTGATCTAATAGTTAATACTAATGGTATCAACAGTTATTTCTTAATGATTTAAAGCTTGGGGAGAAAAATATCCACCCCATGCTTCTTGTTTGTGGATGTTTGGTTTTGGCCCTAGAGCTGCAAAACTAAAACGCTTACTATGACTCAGAATTTACTATATTCTACCTCTGTCCCCTAGTTTATGCAAAGAGATCATAACCTCCTCCGGCACCATAAATAACCATGCCTCTACAGCAGCAGAGCCAGGCATGATGGACAAAAATCATCAAAATTGCTAACCAAACAAGCAGAAGGAGTTATTAAAGAGCGCTTAAGTTCCCACATGTTTATTTTCAATGATTTCCACTGCGAGCGCTGCCTTGGCTCTCCCAAAGAGGCAGGACACTGATTGTGCTCTCATTAAACAATGCTCTGTCATCAAGCCTAGACACTGGATAAAATGTATGATTATTAATCCCTTCAGCGTAATTATAGATGAAAAGAAAAAAGAGAGGAGACTGCATCAGTGGAACGACTTCGCTGACAAGAAGAGAGAACATGATAGCAGAAGTTATAAATGCTTCCAATTTGGCTAAGCTGTTATTTTTTGTTTTTCCCAGTAGCACCCATTGGGTTTCACCAACAACTATATACATACATTATTTGGTCAATAAGGTTGGAATTCTAATAAATACAGAAGAAGGCAGTGTTTTTATTAAAAGTAAAATTAATTAGCCTTTACTTCATCAGCAAAATTAGGTTTTATTTCAAAAAAATGACAAACCTTCAGTCAGAGCGTGGCTGATAACCTGGTGACCTGGCTCCAATGTACGCTTTCCATCCACATTTTGTGAAACCACGGTTATGCCTTTGGCTGTCTTTCATTACGTCTTGTGGGTGGAGGAGCCAGGCACAGTCATAGTGGGTGGTGTGCTGACGACCAGGACAACAGTTTTCAGCTGAAAAGAGAAGGAAGTGGCTTGATAAGAAACAATTTTCTCCAACCTCTTTGCAAGAGGCTGTGGAGACACCATGTGCGAAGGGAGGCGAAGTTACGGAATTCTTGAAGGAGCAGGAGGGATGTATTGACAACCTCTGGTTTCTTATGCTGTCTACAGCAAAGAGCGAGAAGTTCAGGAATCGTTTACAAAGCTTGTGTGACTTCCTGGAGTGCTGGGTCCAGGATGAGGTGACTTGTGTGTCTGCGAAAAGATGTTCCCGAGCTACAGAAAAGGCGTCGGGTGACTTGGGGAGATGGTGGAGGAGCAGGGCTATGGCAGAACTGTGATAAATGAGTTACAAGATGGGAGCGGGAGCTCCGGGAACACATGAGGGTCTTCAGCTACGGAGCCTTCGCTCCACAAGAATTGATACCAGATGACTCAGCCGTACAAATCTGATACAGATCACACTATGGACATGTGACTGCTTCTGCCAAATTAGATACAGCACATGATGCGAGCTTGTGCCAGCTTCACTCAGGCTGTTGAAAGACAGACAATAAGGATGAATAGTCTTAAAGACAGCATGGAGCAGTCAATCACCACCTATTCAAACAGAGATCTTCTCCCCAGACTTTACCCCTCCAAAATGGTGAACAAGCTTAAACCTGTGACGTTAGGATATACTAGATCAGTGCTTTGCATCGCAGGGCCATGACATTTCCCATTCAGTAGCTGGAAACTTAAAGCCAGATGGGCTGTGTCACCAACAGCGGTCAGAGCCGCACCATGTGCAGGCGGAGGAGGACATGCGGCGCAGTCCCACAGCAGAGGGGCTCTGCTCTAGCAGCTAGGAAAAGGAAGGAAAGGGGGCTAATTTCTACCTGAGACCCAAGACAGCAGATGATGTTGAAAAGTCTGACTTTCTCATGGGCCTGCTGTAGAAAATAGGTCTAAAACTCAGACTACACTGTTTGCAGCATCCCTGGAACTCTGATTTGAAAACCTCTGAAGAAAACCAAAACACCACCAAAAGAAAAACAAACCAGCAACCCAGACCCCAAACCCAAACCTTCTGGCTAGTTCATTCAAGGCTATTTTTCATTCTACTTATCGCTGCCACCAACATTTTGCTTAGTCTTGAAGAAAACGTTGTCATTCCGCAGTCAGATGTTTTTACACGTACATCCATCATCGCCAGATATATCCTGACCTTAGTTAAAACTTATGTTTTCTAAATTGTACTTTTATGTTGAGCAAGCCCTTAGGCTACGCTGTTAAAAGTTTACATTGAAAAATCATTTATAAGTGGTTTGTTTGAGTTATGCCTGTTGCAAAGCCATCAGAAAGGGCAGTATTAATTAGCAATGGCTTACATATAGTCTAGACAATAAAAAAGTAAATCATTTTACCGTTTTAAAAAGCTTTCAGTATTTTACCAGTTCTAACAAATGATACTGATATAAATTACATTTAAGAAAAAAAATTGCAGTATGATTTACAATAAAGCTGCTCCATTTGAATAATTTATTTTTCCTTGAAATATTTTCATGATATACACACATTGCTCAAATAAAAATACTGTGAAATTGAGACAGCCAACAAAAAAATCTTAATTAATTCCATTTGCTGTGCAATAGCTTGGTTGGAGGATTAAACAATAAATTGCAGTTTATTGCATAACGTCCTAAGTTTCACTAGAAAAGATTTGTTTTCATTTCAGGTACGTAATGATGACAATTGCACAGAATATTTAAATAGTGCGCACAACAAAAAACTTCCCAGAGCTCTAGCAAAACCTTAGCTGCACGCATTGCTTCAGCAAAATTAAGGAGGCGGTTCATCCGGGTTAGACACTGAAGGATTGAGCCTTTATTTCCAAGCATCCTCTCTAAGTGCCTGACATAACTTTGCGAAGTCTTATTAAACATGTATTAATGAATCAATCATTGGAGTTGATTTTATTTATTCACAATGTCACTGCGAAGAGGCATACGAGTTTTGGATCATGACACTTTGCAGCAGATGATGTTATTTTAGTCCATAATTGGTGGTGACAAAGCCACAAAACAGTAATAGTGTCTGGTTAATGCCAAGAAAAATATAATAGCAGGCAAAGAATTTATCTCACATCTACCTTCATTTGGAAACAGATTGCTTCGTCATCCTTGAGAAGATTGACAACAGATCACAATTTCTGTATCGGTTTGGATCATAACTTGCTTTCTGCCCAGGACCACATATGTTGCAGTTTATCCTGCTGTCACCTGATACCACAGAGGTCAGCGTGGCGGGGGGTGAGGAGGAAGAACTGACAATACAAAAATGACTGCAAGCAAAAGGCATTCTTCGGGGCTGATTCTGATCTCAGAGCAACCAAAGATCAGCATGTCTTTAAACAGATAGGGTTACTTTAAATAAATGTACAGTAGCAAAAATTCCAGGAAACCCTAAGGCAAACTGGAAAAAATAATCTGCTCCGTTTCCTTGTAGTTCTTTCCTATTTTGTATTGAAAAAAAAAGAAGTCTTTTTTTTCCCCAACACACAGAACAGCTGAAATGAGGGAAGGAGGGAGGACTAACATGCTTGTACCCCAGGGCTTCACTCAGCCCCAAGTCAACCACTAACTCAAGAGACATTCCCTTCTTTCATCTCTCCCATTTTTCACTGACAAAGGCAACAAACTGTAGGCAAACAAGGACAAGAAACATAAAGCTCCGTCCTTGAGCTGTTTCTTGAGCCCTTTCCTATTCTTACCTTCCATCTTCTGTTCTTCTTTTACAGACCCATCCTTGCCCAACAGCTCCAGGCGCACATTTTTGAAGCAAATGAAGCTGATTGAGATCTTGCTGACCCAGGTTAAATACAGATTCATGTCATGGAAGCCAGAGGAGCCATATCAATATCAAACCGGTGTGAGCAAAAGTAGAATCAGACCCAGTGGTATAAAGGTATGGAAACGTATATGTCCCAGTCGCCTTTTATTCACATCAGTTTAATGTTAATGAGGTGCCATTGGCTTCGGAGGAATGGTTCCTGACTTACAGAAGCAGCAGTAATTGGAGATGCCAACGGCACATGTGTTGTTTGGCACCACTCTGCCTGTGCAGCGCAGGAGCAGAAAAGCCGGGAATGCCTCTCCCTGCCTGACCCTGCCCCAAGCCCTCGCCCCCACTCCCGGCTGGGGTTATTCTTGCCCACCTGCTCTGGCAAGAAGCTCCCACACATGTGCTTGGCGTCCAGCACAGCCGTGGAGGTTCTCTCCATCCTTTGGCACCACATTTGGGTACGTGGCCAAGGTGTAGTGGACCGGCACAGCCCCTGTTTCCATGCACGGCATATTTCCCCGTGAGTCAGTCGCAAGTGCCTATTTGTACCCAGTCTCACTGCCAGGTTAAAGAGCAGTTACCACAGGCAGAGGGAAAGAAATATTTTACAGATTTGTAATTCATTAAAGCACTGGACATGTTCCAATATGAGTCTACTGTCGGGTAGGAAAGAAGGGAGACATTTTCAGACTCTGGTCTACAGCAACACACCTGTAGAATCTGGGAGCGTGTCTACTGATTAAAACTCTGTTTTCTGGGTATTCTGCCTGTGCCAAGAGACTCAAGCACATAAATCCAAGGTAATGCCCTTTTGCTTGCATGATTCAGGCTTGTGACATTTCAAGTTTTAACGGCAGATTTTAAGAGGGTCATTTCAAACATTAGACAAACACTCGTGAAACAAAAAAATTCCAGCATAGCACAAACAAAATTACCTTAGATCTTCTCGGGTGTGGTTCCTTGGTGCCTTATACTTCAGGGACTTCTATGCATGTGAAGGAAAACACTTCAAGGATCCTTCTAATACTACTATAGTCACACATTTACCTGGTTGGAGAAAAGAGTTCTTGGCTTCTCTCTTTTAGAAAACTTGTAAAATATAATTTACAAGACTTCAGAGTCTTTGGCCAAGATCCAGAAATCAGTACATATCTTTGTATTAATCAGAAACGAAAAGTTTGAGTAGAAGTCGGTAAAATTGTGTCCTCTGACAAAACTGATGACCATCTAGTAGGATCTGACAGCATTGGCCTTCAGATGTCAACCTCAGTCACCTGTTACTTTCCATAACAGCTCTAAGGTCTTTCATGATATAAATAAAAACTTTTTTTTTTTTAATTCACAGAAAGCTTTAAATTCCTCCTCTGTTTTCAAGAGGAGGCAACATGTGTGTCACAGCAGAGGAAAATTTTAAAAAAAAAAAGTATGTGCAAAATAAACATTCACAAAATGTCATGCAGATTCAAAATTATTGCATGTTCTAATTTACCTTGTAATACTTTACCTGCTACTATCAAAATATCCCTCCAGTCCATCTAGTGTCAATTTGTACACGCTTATCCAGTGATTTGTACAACTTCTCACCAATAATTATACTCAGCAGAGAACGTGGTTTTCAGAATAATAACTAAATTAGTATCCTAAAAGATAGAAAGGTTGAGGCTAAAGTAAGGCAAAAGAAAAAACATGAATTGAAAAATAGATTCTCTTGCTTTGCCCAGGCTGTAGCTAAATGCACAGAGAGTGGAAATAAGTCTCCCAGGAATATATCAAGCAAGCAACATAAATGCAGCCTGAATGCACAAAGAGTCAGCAGCAGTACTGCCAACCTCAAATAGTCACAAGTCAGAAACGATGCCCTAGAAAACCAGGAGATGTTAAAGCTCAATGAATGTAAAGGTTCATTTTATTTGTTTGTGAAGTTTGCATTTGAAATTCACGCTTAGAAGCTTTTTTCTATCCCTACGAAGCCCGAAAGCTTTTAGTAATAGCTAAGCTTCTCATATGACTCCAGGAGCCGGGGAGTTTGTAGAAAACATCAAACACAGAGAGCTTGAACGGGCAAACTCAACAATTCTGCAAGGCAAAACTAAACAGGACATGAAAGCCATGCCACCGTGGCTGGAGTAGACCTGGCAAGAAATGACCCCAACGGGTTCGAGTGCCAGCCGTGCAAAATCACGCTCCCGGCATGCAGTCATGGGACGGCTGGTGCTTTTCAGGCCTGGCTTAGGGGTAACACTTCTCCTTCTGGTTCAGAAAATTTGGGCAAGTTTCTTATAGGTAAATATAGGCCAGGCAAATACATTCTGCTTGGAAGGAGGGCATTTCTGAATAAACAGGCCCCATTTATAACCTCACCTGGGGTGAATTGCGTGTCGGTTTCCTTACCAACACAACCAGCACCACAAAGAGAAAAGAAACACACCTTTAACTTGTGCAATAAAATCTACAGAGCATCCAGAACATTAGGATTAGCAGCCTTGGTCTCTCTGCCCTTCATTTAAAAACAAACATGCTTTTTTTTTTAAATGCACATCAGTCTATATATTTCCTTTGAACAAGTTTCAGGAATCAGCACTGTTTATTACAGTTCTTTTCCTGAAGAGAGTCAGGAAGCAACAGAAACTTGCTTCAGAAAGCTAGCCAGGCCAGCCACCAGCCTTCACAGAGACATATGTTGGGCATTTTAAAATCACTGGGACAAACCTTTTTTTACACTGGTGCAGCATCATTGATTTCACAGGGGTCACAGTGCTACAATGAGTGAAATTTTCCCCAGTAACAAAATCACAGCAGCTATTATTGGCCTGTAGTAGTTTACTCAAACCCCTTAAAACAGCAGACCTGTTTTTTATTGAGAAAGGAAATGTCAGTCGAGATGCCAGTGTTATTCCATTTCTTTTCCAAAAAAAAAGGGTTTGGTGATCTCTAAGTGCAGCCATTCTAACGTAGCACAGAAGTGAGCACACTGGGAAATCAGAGCATAAGACCTGAAAACGGAAAGTTAACTTGTGCGTGTGTGATTTTGAAAATGCACATCAATGCCTGTGGACCTCCCCCCAGCATAAATTTTATTCTGGTATCTTAATGACTTTATTAACAATTCAATGAAAAAGAAAAGAAAAATGAAAGGCATACACTCTTTCTGAGAATTATGGTCATACAGTCAGTACTTGCCTTACGGCAGCAACTCCATCAGCTGAACAGAGGTGACTCCCAGAAGGAAATAGGCAAAGGGACGCGAGGGCGTTAGCACTGGCTGAGAACAGCATGGCCAGCATGCCCGGTCAGGACTTGTCTTTTATTGCCAGGGCTCCCACTAAAAGAAACTTTTCCCTCCGGGGCCATCCAGGTAGTGCACAGGGTCCTCCGAGAGGCTGTGAAGTCCCCACCTGTGGAGGTTTCCACGGCTCCGCTGGATCAAGCCCTGAGCAACCTCGTCTGATGTCTCTTTCCGCTCCAAAAGACTCACGATCTCCCGAGGTCCCTTCCAATTCGAATTATACTCTGATTCTGTATTATAGCAGTAATTACCCTGAGAACAAACCATTGTCCTCCACTACGTTTCACATGATAAAGCATAAATAAACAAACCCAAACATAAGCAAATACAAAAGTAAAATCGAAGCTCACATATTAAAACACTCTTGCCGCTCAAGGGACCCCTTTTTAGGCATGAAGAAGTGATTCTCTCTGTCTCCGCTCCCTCCCCGGTGCCCCCTCCCTCTACCACACATGATGTCCTCCAGACTGCTGCCCCTCTCACGGTTTCAGTGCTCCAGCTCAGCTCACGCTCTCCCACGCCCATGCCAGGATACACCATCCAGTGATGAAATCCACCTTCACCGAACGCCACGGCAAAACCCCGAGCAGAAGTGAGGCAGGGTTTCACTCCTGTTACGGGTAGGAAGCCTTCACACTCAGCCTGGAATGAATTAGGAGCTGCAGTCTCAAGTGCAGCCTCTATCATTGAGGCTCTTTGGTGAGATAATGCCCTTAGTTTTAAGCCTCTGCCACAGGCAACACACACAGCATCGAGAGTTTCTCACGTTAGGGTCAGATGGAAGCTCCCCGCAGCCTCCCGTTGCAATGCCCTGGCACAGCAGACCCGAGAGTGTTTCATGACAGTCGGTCTTTACCATTGCCAGATTCGTAAGGTACACCAGCAGGTCTCTCAGCAGCTGCCAGCAGCAGACAGACAATAGATAAATAGATATATAGCTATAAAGAATAAAACAAATTTTATTTTCCACTTTAGGAGCCAGTGTAAATGGCTCACTGGCCAGTAGAGTTATGCAATAACTGACATCCTTTTAAGTTGGAAATTACACAGACGGCATAACCACAAGCATAAATAAGTTCCTATCATATTGAAAATAAGCTTTGCTTTCAATTAAGCAGTTGTTAAAAGTATGTCTCTTTTTAAAGAACTGGCTTATGATATGGGATATTTCTTCCTTGGTATTTTTAGTATGTAGGAGCTTAAATTTAGGTTACAAAACAACCAGCCTGACCTTTTCCCAGAGCTTTAAACCCTAGACAATTTCCATGGCACACAGAGGTTGCTCAGTCCTTTTGAAAACTGTACCATTTCTTTGAAATTCTAGGAACCTAACTTCCAGGTTCCAGTCCTGACAATCCGGGACTAATAACTTTCAGAAAACAGCAGTTTTCCTTAGTTAAATGCAGACAATTATAGGCAAACCTTACTGGAGTCAGATATATAGTCAAAAGTTTGAAATGCTTTGTGTCAGTAATACTTCGACAAACTGTATAGGCAAGAAGCACCAGCTATCAGAAAGAGTTTTAAAAAAACCCCAGATCATCTGTTTTTCCATCTCTCCAAACGGAATTCTGAAATGTCATCAGTTTAAGGTTTCAGATGAGAAGATATTTTTATCCATTTAAGAAAAAAAATCCATTTCCCATGCATTAGATTCATGCGAAACTCTAATGTTAGAGGATATGTCCATTCTGCTCACTGATATAAATTGTACCCTGACAATCCCAGTGATGGGATTGGAAGTGGGCTGAGCACCACAGCATCTCATAAGACGGTCTGGCTCCTCAGTGCTATTCCTGCAGATAAGATATAATTCGTGCTCCCCTCAGGCACCAAAGGCAATGTACCAGTGCAATAATCTTCTGAGTACCCCAACATTTACAAATAATTGTAAAGACCTGCTAATATGGTTTAGTTCAGCAACTCTTCACAGTGCTGAGTGCTGACAAAAATGACAACTAAGAGAGTATTAAATAGCCTTAAGGATGTCTTGAAGAAGAAGGCTTATGAAGCAGTTATTCTAAGGAACAAGTACTGAGAAGCATGGTGAACATTTCATAATTGTGGCCTCTCCAGCCTCGTGTTTTGTTCACAGACCGTATGAAAGCCAATGCTTTGGGGTTTTGTAAAACTCCCTAACAAATGGTACTGGAAGTACAATGGTGAAGTTACAGCAGTCGTAGATGTGCTGTTTGTTCACTCGTTCAAATTCGGTTTCTAAACTGATATTTAGGTTGAATAATGGAAGTGTCAGTGAAATTGGTATGAATATATCTCAACAAAATGACTTTTCATATTTTCTCAACCACTCATTCATGCCTTCTGAACACTTCTACAGATACGACCCTGACTAAATAGCTCGTCTGAAGTAAGGTATTAATAACAAAGAAATATGTTACACTTCTGCAGTATTTACCCCTGTTCTTCCCATCCTCCATAGATAACACATATTTTCCATTGTAGCCACAAAATTAGTTGAACTAACACTTACGAGAGGAAACAGGTATATTTTAAATGTACTTGATCAGAGGGTAGAGAAAGAACAAGGCCAAACTTCATCAGCATTAATAAGAAAAGTACTTTCCGATACACTGGGCATGCAGTGGGTCTTGAGCTCCAAGCTACACGTCCTCGTAGGTGTCTGCTCCTAACCGCTGGCTCTCACATGCAGTCACATGCTGGCAGTCACATGCAAAGCAGGTGGCAGTGACCTTCATTAACAGGTTTCTTCGAAAGTTTGAAGGGGTTAAAGAGTCCTATAGGACAAATTAAGGAGTCTTGATTGATAGGAGTACTTAGAACAGCAATTATTATAGGGAAGGACTGTTTTCACCAATGGAACAACAAGTGACACAGGAGCCAGAAGTGTTGAGGTTTGCAGTACAGCAGAAAACCAGAAAAAAAATTCCAGATATATTGACTCAGATGCCCCCTGTGTTAATTCCACTGAAATTAATGATGTGAAGTGATCAAGGGAATAAATTTTTTGGTGTCAGCTGAGACAACGTTTGGTCCCATCTCCCTCGTGTCAGAGGCGGGCTGTGCTGTGCCTCCTGATGCCTCCAGCAGGTCTCCACCTCTCTCGCCATGCTGAGCTGCACAGCAGAAAGAAGGTATTTGGTACCAATTCCTGCCAGTGAAATGCTCAGGAAGCCAGAGCTGGCGTCCACAGGGTCACCGTGAAGGCCTGGAAGTCCCTGCCAAACTTCAAGAGGTACTCAAGATCATGCCCCAAATCCTCTGTGGAGTTGTGACCACCTATGGCAACGCTCCCAAGATGTCTCAGCAGAGAAGCAGTTGTAATTTTTGCACTAAGAAAGCAAATTTAAAGCTTGTATTCATTTTACTTTTGAAGTTGGATAGGAGGAGTTGGAGCAGTAAATAATTATTAACTTTCTGGTTTGCTACAGATTTCTTTTAGCTTATCACTGAGTCTGCCTCTGCCTCAACTATCCCATCCATTAAATGGTGTTACCATTAATTCCGTCCTTCACATAAGCATCTTAAAAGTAAATCCGTAAAAACTGTGCAACACTCAAACCACAATAAGAAGACATTTAAGTACCAAAGAGAGATGGCAAGCTCGTATATTGCTTAAAAAAAAAAAAAAAAAAAAAAAAGCCATGGGTTTTCAGGGTTTTTTTCTAATTATGACTAAGAATACATTCATCTTCCATAAAAGTGTCACTTCATATCCTTACATTAAATTTATAAGACTTTTTCATATAGTGCATATTTCTGAGAAAAATGCATGCCTACAACAACAAATGAGAGTCAACTAAGAGACAGTCACCCATATTTTATTTTCTGGAAGCGGAAAATCCAAGCACATAAATCAAAGTGACCCCAAAGCAGTGACCAGCATGCCCTGAGCAGATCAACAGTGGTTTCATTGACCTCCAGACTCATACAGGGTCATATTTTCACACAGATGAACTGGTCTTGAACTGCTTTGCCATTGCATTGTGCACAAAGAGACCTCAGCTGAAATGTGTCTCTGCTTTCTGTTAGGGTAACTCAGATCGCTTCCCAAAACAAAAAAATGAAACCCACATTCCATTTTAAAAAGTGTTTCTCTGTCCTTCCATTTTTCTGGATCTCTGTTTTCTAGTCTTGATTTTCATGAATACCTTCGCATGAATTTACAGTTGATATTCATACTTAAAAAAAAACCCAAACAAACAAACCACCAAAAAAAGGAACAAAACCAACCCTCAGAATTTGTTAATCAAGCTTATTCTTCATTTCTGAAGATTTTTCCAGGGCACCTTTTCATGCTTGTGAGACTCAGACTATTCAGTAAGTGCATAAACTCTGGGCAGCTCATTTGAAATCCGTACACTTTCCTTCTAATAGACATACACTTATGTGTCCCTTACATTACAGTAGTATTTCACAAATGTTAATGTGATTAACCTTGCAGTTTTCCTGCTTGGCAGGAGGGAGCACTGAGGCACTGGCTATAAACAAGAGGTTCAGCCTTCTGCTGAAGGACACCACAAAGCTTACATGCCATTAGAGTTTTCTAAATATACCTGTATAATGTTCAACCAGGGGGTAAGCCTTGTTTGTCTCCCCGCATCAGATGGCATCCAAGCCTCTAGCTGGCTTGGGATGAATTTCATCAAAAACAGAGCGTGCCATGGCCACGCAGAACATCTGTGGCACAGGCAGGAGCTGAATCCAAACCAGTTCTAACTCCCAGTGTAATGCTTTAATCACAAACTCGGCCTCATCCTTATCCTGTAACATCTCTCTACTCACTTTTGGGAGTGCTCCCAGGGCAAGATGGAGAAGCAGAAAGCGAAGGCAGGAACAGACAGAAATGGGCGGCTGTGCAGGCTAGGTCACCTCCCGGAGAGGAGGGTTCTAGTCCCTACTCCAAGGGTTTTCCATGGATTTTATAAAATAATTGTGGCAGCTTTGGGGGTGACTTCTGTGCCAGAACTGTGAAAAATAGAGGCAAAATTTGCCTCTTTCACAGGCCCACATTTTGTTTCTAATTTCAGTGCCACTGTTCATATTAATGACAAATGCGCAATGTTTTTGTTGCCTTCTTTTTTGCAATGGAAGTGATTTCTCTCTGTCAAAATCAATCATCATATCAGTTTTAATCAGATAAAGCTTTTGGCTTCTACTATCTAAATTGCCCTTCCCACAGTGCCTAAGACAAGCATCAGTACTCCATCACAAAATAAATGTGTTGATATTTGATAGCTCATTTGAACACGACGGTATTTACATCTTAGTTGGTTAGATTTTCATTTAACACAAGTTATGGGTTCACATTGAAAATAAAAACAATACTTCTCTGTTCTTCTTGCCATTCATGTCTACTTTTGTTTCAGCCTAAAATAACACATTGCTGGAGGGTATTTTCTTAACACTGCCAAGCCTGAATGCAAGCCCTGTGGAAAATGTTTGTGTTGGGCTTGCCATGGTCCAGGCTAATAACAACGTGATGATGTATAGGTGAATTCTTGCTCCTCAAGTCCTCTGTGACATACGGATTAGGCCTGCCCTTATCTTCTAAGACATCTGGATGAGTGTCTGGGTTTTAATTTCACAATGAAATCACTGGGGACTAGAGTTATGTTATGTGCTTATGAACAAAGTGGAATATCCCTGGTAAGGGCAAGAGTGGATTACCTTAGATAACTCTACTTAAACCAGGGAACATTTGAGAATGTTGAAGAAAGGAAAGAGGTTCCACCAATAAAAACAAACACAGGCCTAAATTTGTGTTCTGTGTACTAAACATTTTAAAGCTCCTGGAGGTTGAAATATGACCACATGTAAATGGACTGATAAAGCTAAGGCAACTCTTGAAAGACCAGATCAGGCTTCCCAGGACAACTACCAGCACTAAATCCTAATGGCATGCATAAATCATTTGGAGACAGATTTATTCAGAACATGCCACTTTAAAGTCAAAAATTCTCTGCTTTAATCACCAGAAATAGTATGTGCATGCTAACATTTGCAGAAAATGCTCTAGGGCAACATGAAATTAGTATCCTAAAATTCCTAAAAACATGCTTTTCCTAAAATGAAGATTTTTAAATCTATTTATGCCCATAAAACTGTCAGAAAAAAAGACCTGTGAGAGCATAAAAGGGTCAGTCCTGCCTACTACAGCACAGCCATGGACAACATTAAAAACATCAGGGTTCATATGATGTTCGTAGTTGGGATCTGAGTCTTATAGAGCTGAATAATCGGGTCGCCAGTCCCAAATCCTGTGATCCAGGACTATTGCAGCTTCCCAAGCGCACTGTAGTCTTGAGACTCTATTCCCTTTTTGCAGCATTTGCAGAAATTTCCTTCACGTTCTCAGCCCCTAGTCAGGCTATAATCCCAAGGGTCCAAGCCTGACTTGCTTACTTGTGGTCATGTTAATGTATGTTTGGGTCTGGCCTGCAAGACAGCACAGGCTCAGCAACTTGGAGATGTGCTCTTCCATTGCCCTGATTTAGCAACGCACAAGAGAAACAGGAGGGAATCAGACTGAAAGCCTGAAGGATCCAGGCTTATATTCCAGTATCGGCGGCAAAGTGTTCGCCGTCTGCTTGTGCATTTAAGTTGCAGAAGTGCTGAACACTCGCAACGTGGAAAAAATGAAGACACAAACAATGGCATTGAGAGTAAAACTATCAAAATCCCATTTTGTTTAGCATATTGACTACATGTCTTCTAATCTGTTTATTAAGTTAAAATCAACCTGCACATATTGAAAGCTTTTAGTAAACCACAGAGATTAATATATACTTAGGAAGGTTTCAGTTAATACACTCTTTTCGTTAATAAATGTGCAACCAGCTATGCTATTTTAAATAAGTAACAATATAACCTGCAGAAGTTGGGGGGGGGGGGTCCCTTAAATATCGACAGGAAATACAGGAGGTTTCACTGAAAACCACGGAAAAACTTCTATTGACTTTGGTGGGGTCAAGATTTCACCCAATAATTTTTCATTTTTCATCACCGCAATCAAATAAAACATTTTCCTCCTCCTTACTTATATACTCTATTCACGGTTTCTCTGCCTAGATAGGAAAATATTTTAAAAATTGTCTGTGCTGTTCCCGTATAGACAAGTTGTTCTATTTAGGCTAATCCAGTCATGAAAAGAGCTAAATGAGGTGTCGAGCTTTCTTTTTGATCCTCGGTTTAACAAGAGTTTTAATCAGTAATAGATCTAACGTACATGTGACGCTCTGCAAGTAACGCAAGAAAAGTATATCAGTTTCTTTTCTGAGCACTTCACCTGCTTACTTTGCTTAACAAGAAATCAAAACACAGATCCTGTCTTTATTGTTAGATACAAAGGGGGAAGCTCCATGCAACTGAACTTTCTCTAAATTTGTGTGACAGCAGACTACAGACTGCAATATTTCAAGGGGAAAATGCTAACCTTGCCCTCAGTGGTGCACCTGGGACACTGGCCCTGGAAAAATGAATGTAGGACACAAGGCGTCATTATATGCCTTTCTTATGCGTTATTCACAGCTGTTTCTTAACAGAGTAAAATGTCTAATATCCCACCAAAGAGCCTCAGGCCAACCTTGTGAGCATAGATGTCCTGCTTGGCTGGAAAGCTGGTGAGATCCTTCAGTATATGAAATTATATATCACTCTGATCCATTTGAAAGACGTTAGAGAGATGGCTGAGATTTATTTTTCTTTTCATTTTGCAGGGAGAGCCTGCAGCTCTGGGCAAGGAAGACAACAGCCACCGAGGGTTGTAGTCAATCTCATTGAAGTTGTTTCCACCATCAGGGTGGACTGCTCCAGCAGCAGTTACACCTCTGCACTGCAGGGTGGAAGGGGATGCTCTCAGCATCTCAACTTTACAGACCAACATATTAGCTTAAACCAGTGGTAAAATGCTGGAGTAGTCTTTCCAGTTGTGCCATAAGGGCAAACAGCTGGGTGGCAGCTGCGTCTCCAAATTGTGCATTTATCAGTGGGAGCTGTTGCCAAATGGAAACTGAGTCAGAGCCCTAAAATCAGATCGGAGGTTTTAATGTGTGGATAGGAGCCAGGTGAAGTGCCTAAGGAGTCTGGGCTTAACCTCACACCTTCTAGAAGACAGTAGGTTGGTGAGGAGTTTCCTCATCTTTGACAAGCTAACAGGTGTGCCTGGGGATGGAGGCAAAGCTCCAGGTTGCCAGAGGAAAGCAGGAGAGCTTCCAAGACCAAGCAGACTTGTGTCTCCTGTCTCCGACAACCATGGGTAGGGTGAGCAGATTTGCTTTCAGCATTCAAATGAAGGCACCAGCGCTGAGAACAGCAGTGGTACCGCACCCACTGAACATTCAGTCTCAGCTTTCCTCTGCAAGCGTGTGTGGGCCCACCTCAACTATACATCTCTCCTGTTGTTCTGCGGTCACCTGGCATGTTCGGTCTTGCCAACGCATGTACACCTAGAAGGGCCAATCTTGCAATCGTTTACTCAGGCACATGGGTTGCACGTAAGTAATGAGCTGCTAGCATCCTAGCATGTTAGACAATATGCTGACAATGTCATAACATTATTTCATCCTTCTTAAAAGATAAGACCCAGCCTGTTCTAACCTGCTCAGGTCATTATCTTGTTACCACAAGATCCCATCACTAACCAGTTTAGAGTATGTAAAGCTATAATTTGCACTAAAATGAATTATGTATTGTTTACAGTTTACCATTAAATTACAACGAACAAAACCAAGCATCTAGGATGCCACTTTCAAAATCTTCCAGAGGAGTTTAAATGTACACAGAAATAAAAGTCTTGATGCAATAGCATTAGAAGTAGGCTGGAGCTGGGTTGCCTAATTTTCACACTAACTTACTTAAAAGCAAGAAGGAAAACAGTGAAGATCTTTATACGGACCATCAAAAAGCCTGACTGCAAGTGGTTCCAATTTGCTTTAGTAATTAAATCGAAAGGAGTTTAAGGGTTTTTCACCCAGGTCATTTACTACTTTGGAATTTTACTGCTTGCTTTGCAAAGAAAACAAACTGGAATGAGTCACTAGTGAGTATAAAGAGCGAGTGGATGAACACTGCTAAACAAACCAAACAGTGAGCTCAAGTGGATATAGAAAACACAAGTCAGAATTCTAAATATGGATCTGAGAATAGTGTAAAAGGATTAGACGTCTTTGTCACATGAAGAGCAAACCTGCATGCCAGCATGCCTTTCCAGTGCAAGCAGCCACTGATCAAAGTAACATCTACCAGTTTGTAAATATGCTAATCTTCATGTTTACACAAAAGTGTCAGCACTTGCTTTACATCACAAAGAGCCTCATACAGTTGAAGATTAATTACTTCCAACGCTGAGATAGTGTGTAAATACTGGTTTCACCAGAACCCTACCTTTTGCTGTATTTGCACAGCTCAGCAGAGGTGTATGTTGCTAAGACAGATAATTCAGGGACACTTACAAAGTGTCAAATACCTCCAGCTTTATACAGACAGATAGACTTTTGACAGGTATTTTTTTGGTGGTAATGTGGAGCAGGGATTAGGCAGGTTTAGACTCCATGTTGTAAGTGCTGGATGGAAAAATACTTTTGCATTTTTGTACGAATTTTAACTCTGAATAGGACTATCTCCCCTAAACCTGACTTGTGCCTTCAGCTTTTACACTTACATGTGATTACAAAACATTAAAAGCTACTGGGTTAATATCACTTTCCTGCATTATAATGGCTTAGAGCCACCTCGCAGCCTACTGGGCTCTTGACAGCTTCCATATCTGCTTGCTGAATGTCCTCTTCTAACTCCTGTTTAGAGAAGGATAAAAACTATGCCAGGGACACACAAGCACATCATTTTTCTAGTAGTGAATTTCAGGAACCTTAAACTGTGCTATAAAGCAGGGAGAAGAGTTACAATGCGCGTTGAGACTGAGAGGTCAGTACCTAATGTTGCATTGTTGCAACAGGGAACGACAACAAGAAGATGAAGCCAAGGTAAGACTGGATTTCCAAGGCTTGAAGTCATGGCTTGTAATGTCTCTCTAAAAGATATTCTACATTTTCATTTCCATTACTCTGTATCCCCTGCAAAAAAAGTCGTGGCAGTTCTAATAATAAAGGGCCACCAGCAATAATTTAAAAAAAAAAAAAAGGGGATTGCTTTCAAGTGGAAATTCTCAATTCTCTTCACCTCTCCCTCTCTGTTAGCGCTCAGCACAATGATTGCCACAAGAACGTCACCACTTGCCAATAAATACTATCACATTTGTTTCCTATTCTAAGCTAAGAAAAAAAAAAAGTGGGATGTGGGATGTTGGCAAATGCTAGCATTACAAGATGCCAGAGTAAACAAGAGTGAATAGATGAGGATAATTTGGGGATTTAAAGAAAAGAGAATCAAAGGCAGTGTTTAGAAAGTGAGAAAGAAATGGCTTCCATGTGAAATACCAAGCTGGAGTAGAAATACTTCCATATTAAATACTCAACAATGTGTTTCACAGGAGTACTTGCTCTCCAAGTCAGCCAATCTTGCATTTTCCTCTTTACCGCGCATGCAACCAGATGGCACTGGCACCGGGAGGTGCTCTCAAAGCAAAGGGCTGACAGCAGCCAGGCAAGATTGACAAGGTGGCACACGGGCCGCCCCCTCCCCAGTCCCCGTCCCCACGAAGGCAGCTCCGAGCCAGTAGACCCCAGCCCAGGCGGCTGCACGGGCTAGTTTGGTGCACATGGCAGCAAAAATGTGTGGAGTGGAGACTGAGGCTGGTGTGGTTAAATCAACATGCTCCATCTCACGTTTGCATAGGGCAACTCAATCATCAGATTAATTACTAATTACAGTAGATTGCTCGTAAGTAGGTTCACAGCAATAATAGTAATAAAAAGACTAAAAGAAGCATTATTAGCATAGTTAATTATATGACCATTGGCGAGATTACTGATGGAGATACAAAATGCTGTTAAACAAGAAATATATCTTTGACGTTGCTTAAGAGAAGCTTCATTATTGCTTCATATCTTTTTGGATTTTTCTAATCATCTCATCTGTGTTCCAAAAGTGCAAAAAAATAGTAATTATCTCTGTTTGATCTTTGACTAACAAATGTTTATGAATCTAATGGAACAATAGTGTTTCTAAAATGTAAGTAAACCCAGTAATCTTTATCAGCATAAAACCTTCAGCCACACTGGACTGGGTTGTGGGAATCTGTCATGTGATGAAAGCAGACAATAGTAATTTATTGGTTTAGTCATAATCCTTTCAGTAGTCCAGATTGCTGTTGCAAATTTGTTAAAAATCTGCTACCATTCACTGAGCAACAGTACACCACCTGAAGCAATAACATGGGTGGGGAATGTAAAGGAGCACTCGGATATTCATGTGCGGCATGAGTTAGACAAGGCCACAGAAAAGGAGCTGAGAACAATGTTGCACAAACCAGAGGGAGATTCCTGTTCTCCCACAGCGTATATGCAATTTAATCTCCAAACAGAGATTCAGTTTAGCTTTTCAAATGCTTCACAAGTATGAAAAAGAATTATTCACTCGGCAGTTATTTCTTATCCTTTACAGAGTGGCCACGTGCTCCTGTGGAGGACCTACTGCAAGGAGACACCATCTACATAAAACCACACTCCCATTTAAAAAGTATTTACATTAATACACACTATTTTCTCTTTCATTTTTCTTTATTTTGTGCATTTGGCAATACATAGCTCGCTGTTCAGTCAGCCAGTTGGCCCACTGTTTAACATGGCAACTTCAAGAATAAATATTAATATTTTTAATCATCTAGTTTGGCAAAGGAACTGAGGAGCAGCTGCTCTTTGCACGGCTACCTTTAATTCATGTTCTGAAATAGGCTGGACTCGACTGCCCCCCTTTAAAAATATCCTAGAAGGCAAACCCCTGTTGGAGTCTCACTTTGGCGGAAGATACAATTACAGACTCCCATTGAAAGGGAGACAGAATTGTGACCAAGTGATATGAATCTGTTTTCAGAGCAACACTTAGCAAACAAACAATCCTCCCAAGCGCTTCAAGGAAACACGGCCCAGTACAAATGGTCGTATTAGCACATGTTTTCCCCAACGTTACATTTTGGTTATGTTCTGATCGCTTAATGCTAGTCATCGCATTTTATGAACCTCGCCCATGAAAACTAACATGCAAACTGAAATTTAGGACTCCTGACCTTTAACACAAAATGGCCATAGGTGTTCCCACAGCTGTTAAATAAACCTATGTTTATGGAGTCATAAATGTAGTGCAGGTGAAGTTTCCAGTGATGTAATAACAACTTCCATCGCGGCACAGTTTGTCATTTATACAGCAGTGCACCATCACCGGTGAATATTGTTTTACAATAACAGCACAGGTTCCTTGGATTAAATCACTCTTTCTTCATTTATGAGTCATTCGACCTTTAACCTTCCAGAGGAAGATCAAACCACTTCTGAAGGCCCCACTCTTTTAACCGAGGAGCACAACAGTTGGTTAGATAACTAAGGAGGTTGGTATGTGCCCCCAGGGTTTCACAAACAACTGTCCTAGATCTTTTATAAGATAATCTTAACATAATCATGTAGCCACAAATTGTCGTGTAAATTCCCAATTAAAAACACCAAATAGGAGCTGTAAATCATGACACAACTGCCACCTTTTCAGGACTGAAATACAGTTTGAAAAGCAGTAGAGAAGCTCGTTTGTGCTTGTTCCAGCAATCAACAAACCAACAGGAAAACAGTCCATTTAATTTACAAGCGGTGACAAAGCAACAGGACAACTGAAACTGCTCAAAATTTAACCTAAGCAGCAACGGAGAACACAGAACTTACAAAACTGCTCCATCCTCCGTTCAGGACTATGCTTGTAAAAATGAGCATTTGTGTTGGCACGGTTCCACACCCTCTCCTTGTCCCAGTTTATATTAAATTGCAGCGCACTCCTGTTGGAAGGATTGGTGGCAATTTGGGGGGTGGGAGGAGATTTTGTTTTAAAAAATGGCAGCTTAATTACAATACAAAATGTTAGACAAATAAAGAGTCATTACAGACCTCGATTCATGGCTGATTGGCTTCTTTTCACGAACTTTAGTAAAGTTTGGATCAGACCTGAGCTGAAGACATTATCCCGAGCCTGTGCACGGAGGGAAACACCCCATCTGCCACAGTGCTTCGGCAGGGATCCAGCTGAGCTGCAGGTAATGACTCACGGTGGGTGCAACATGTTCATCACGACATGGATTCCCAGCCTAGCTCATGGTGCCATGGGTGCCTCAGTCTGAGACACCTGCTCTTCTCCTGCCATCATCAAAAGGCAATCTCTATTTCCTTTGCAAACATCATTCTGTAGCCTAAATTATTTCAGGATCAGGCTTTAGTGCTAACCGTCTTGCCTGCTTTCTCTTCACATGCACACTCGTTTGCAGATGCACACAAACACACCCCTTCCCTGTAACATCCTTCCCCTCTCTGGCAGCCAGAAGCATAATCAGAATGGATTTTATAGGTTGTGCATAAACAATCTCAACAATTAATTAAAAAACTTTTAAAGCATTCTGCAAATGTCTTACTCAGTTGCTGTCAACAAGCAGTCAACAAATGCAGATCGAGTTTTTCTCCTCCTACTTCACACTTTCCATATTTCCCAACACTTGCCAGAATGTTGTGGTGACATGCAGACAAGAGATACTTTACTAAACATGTCCTTGTTATCTACATAATCTCCTTTAATATATATCATTAACTTGGGCCAGTCCCATGTTATTGCTTCCCCAACATTGCTAGCACATCATGATCTGGAAGGAGCTATTTATCGCTCCAAGAATGTGACTCTCTTGCCCAACCAGTCAGGCCTCAAAATTTTACTTACTCATCCATTTTGGCTTCTGTTCCCTCCAGTACCTAACACAGAAAGGACTAAAATGAGAACTTGCAGCCACCGTCTTGCAATATAACATTCCTCCCAAACACTTCTCCATGCTGCTAAAATCTGGGCATCTGCAAATCCAAAGTTATGCAAGTGTATTGTGGTCATTGATGAAATCCCTCCCCTAATAAAATTTTTCAAGTGCAAAATACAGTCATTCGTGCTTGTGAAGTGCACAGGATTTGAATCTTCTGAAGGGAACCTCAGATACCTCAGGACCGAAGATTTTCAGAATTGTGCAGGGGACACCTTCCTCTGTGTTATCTGGTAGAAATTTGCACTTGGGAGACGTGATAGAAACAAATTGCATTGGCAGGAATGTGGACGAGTCAGTAGTAAAAGGCATATGCTGAAGAAACAGCATGTTAAAGTGATGAGCAAGGACAGATTCTCAGCCTGAGTAACCCAGACTGAAGTAGAGCTCAGGGAGTCACAACTATTTCTCCTACTCCAGATTTACTGAGTCAGCCCAGTACCTCAGGCCCTAAGCAAATAGCCTCAGATGGGGCAGCCTGCAGTGAGGAAATGCTCGGATGTCTATCTAGGGTCCGCATCTCACAAAGGAAAAACAAACGTGGCTAAAGGCTCCCTTGCTGCGATGCAGCAAGAGTTTGTGGTCCCTCAAAACCAGCTGGAATGACCTGGCTCCTGAGTCACTGCTCTGATAACCTACTGCTGTGCAGTGCTCAACAGGGTACCATAGTGCTGGCCACAAAGGCAAGCCTGAGGCTGAAGTCATCACAAATGTGCGGCATGGCCTGCTCCACCACACTGGTCTGAGCCATCCTCCTCCCAGAGGGTCCCACGTATCACCGTACCACAACAACCCCTCCTTCACTCTCCCAGCCATGGAGCACATTTCATATTAGCAAAATAACCTCTTTCTTTATCTCAATACCTCTGTGTTTCTTCCCTCACCTTTTTTTTTTAATTCATTTTTTTATATTTCATTTTAAAATTCATTTAAATTCCTTTTTTTAAAAAATTCATTATGATTCTGTGATTTGTCTTTATGAGGACAGCTGTCAACTTATCAGAGGATGATACCAACAGCCTCTCCTTTCTCCTCTGCCTTCTCACCATGGCCAGCAATAGCGATCCTGTGGGAACAATGGTAACACCTCACCCTATCTGGGACTTTTGCCCAGCGTGGTACTATGGCCAAGTGTACCAATGTTCCCAGTGTTTTTCCTGCATAAATACCTCCACAAGGCTCTTCTCATCCTTCCTTTTGGATAAATTCACTCAGATTTGGACATTTTCTCTATAATTCCCAAGAGTGGCTGTTTCAGGAGTCACTACGGATCCCTACTTTGTGCTCCTCAGCAGTACCTGAAGGCTATGGGGACAGCCACACAGGGTATAGCATCTAGCCTGCTTCATTTGTAAGGCACTTTTCAGATGCTAAAGATTAAATCCTCACACCATGCCAACAGATTATTCTGCTTTAGGCCACAAGGAACATCTAGAATCATGCCAATGAGAGCTGACGGTACACGCCTAAAATACGAGCACTGTTGATCTGAACTACATAGATATTTATACAGGCTCTGCAAGCCTTTCCCAAAATGCACAGAGTTCAGTCCGGTGCAACCTATGAAGACTGCTCTGGGACCAATTTCGTTTTTAATTGTTCATAAGTCCTGAGTAGGAGCCTAGAAGCTTTTCTCCTAGGACCTTAAACTTGGTACAGACTGCAGGCTTGTTTGTTCTACAGAAACAGAAGCTGGGACACACAGGCTGTGTCCTCCCAGAGGGAGGCAGTCAGATACGGCCCCTTCCTATTTTTTGCAAATGCCACAACAGCCTCCACTGCTCCCCAGACAGTCCCGAGTGAAGGCAATTCATCTTGCAAGGAAAGGCCAGCAGGTTCACCGACCTAACTAATAGGCATGCTACAGGAACCCTAGAATATGTGCAGATGACAGCCTTTTCAATTTCAGGTAAATGCACATGCCTCTGTTTGGGATTTCCTACCCATTGTATTCATTCTCCTGCCAAGTTCAATGCATTACCCTTTGCCCACCTTTGTTGGGCTTTAAGTCCATATATCCTACATCACTGTAGCAGTCCACTGTAAGTCTGATCTTTTTCCCTGGCAATCTCTGCTAAAATCGTGACAGAACTTACACAAATACAAAATGGAGGTATGCAGGAGCAATTTTCTCCTTTGCTTTGAACAAAGCTATCAGCAGTTGTGATAGAAACAAAGCAACCAGGTTCAGTGGCCAACCAAAAAAGGCCAGGAAGGAGATAAAGTGTTACTCACCCTGAGTTCCACCAATATCTGTATTTTTTTAAATCTTCAGCTGTTATTAAGATTTCAGTACTAGATTGGCAATATTCAGGACCCGATTTACATCTGTTATGGAGATGAACATTAGTGAAAACAAGCACAGCAGGAACATATTGCTCTTTAGTTTTTGGTTTTTTTGATAAGCCATTGCCATTGTGAAATCTATCCAACTGCTCATGAAACTCTGGCACACTGAAACTGGATCCTTTTGCCCGAGCCCCGTAACACAGAACCTTGTGCCACATGACTGTATTTCTTGCATGCGTAAAATTCGCTTCAATCAGTTGACAGAAGGTTTGGGGTTTTCCAAATGTTGTGAACCTGGTTGAGATTATGGAAATCCTCAACTATAGGAGTGTTGGGTTACTGTTCTTTTAAAGCATGCTTCCTCTGACAACAAAATGTAATTAAGGAGGCCATCGCTGTCATGTTACGGTCTCTTTTTAGAAGGTCTGGAAGAATGTAAAAAGGGCATAGCAAAAGTTGCTTAACCTTCCTGGAAATAAACATCCCTAACATTTTTACATCTTCTCTTTGGTCCATATTGGCCACAATGATGAAACAATTTAAAGGAGAAAAGGTCATGGCAAAGTAGTGAACTTTATATGCTCTTCAGTGCAATAAATGTTTCTTAATGTATTAGCATGGGAAAGGCATGCCTAGCACTATGAGAGAAGAGGATGGATTTCAGACTCTCAGTAGACTTTTTAGAGAAGAAAGGGTTTGGGTACCTGTGTGAATCAAACACCAAAAAAATTAAGCACTTGCAAATTGTCCATCTTACCTACTTTCAGCAAAAGGAAGAAAAACTAGGTTGAACTCTTCCATCCAATATTCAACACACGTGCAGTATCATGGAAAACCAGCTACCTCACTTCCAACACATGTGATGTACTGAGAGTAGGTTCAAAAATTGGCATGGTTAAAATTGTCTCTAATTTGTGCCAGCACCTACAGGCAAAAAAGATAAATTTCAGTCAGGAAACCTAAATTTTAGGCTCTATCTTGAAAATTAAAATCATGCCTAATTTTTTATCATATGTATTTGCTGTTTCACTTATATGCAGCCAGGCTATTCAGGACAATTCTTAAATCATCTCCAAGTTGTTCAGAAAGCACCACTTGCTAGAAAATTCACCTTTTCCTCCTTGTTCTCATGCTGCCAACACAAACACAACTCCTTCTAATAACACAAATGTCAAACCTTTCAAATCTTTTTTTCTATTAAAGCCAAAGATTCTGCAGAAATTTAAAACAAATAGGAACTAAAATCCACAGATTTCTTGTTAATTTTTAAAAATTATTTTTCTTTTAAAAGTGGCTGGAGTTAATTATCTTCCTAAGGCAATCATTTTTGCTCCCTAATTCTAGAAACTGCACTGCGGGTGAGAGTGATTTTATTTTTATAATTTCCCAGAGTATGTTTTCCTCAAAATCTCCACATAAATCCCTTTTAAAGCTTACTCTGGTTTTCACCATTCTGGAGGTTCACTTTTTTATGTATTTCTGGCCAGTGTCAAAACAATTTTTTTTTTCCAAGCACCATATTTTACAAAAAATTGTGAAGGATATATGCATTAGGTGTCACAAGTATTCACAACATCAACTGATTCTAAAAATTGCACTGATTCAGTCAAGAAAGAAAGATATTGCACTGTGTGGCCAAACAAAATCACTCCAAACTTTAAGTCCTGAATATTCAAAACCGCCATGAGTAAACTGTAACCAAGAAGAATCCATTATAATCATTTGAAAAATGAAAACTTGAGAAAGTTGTATCTGTTTGTGAACAATTCATGAGCACAGAATGAGGCACAATTCATGGAATGAATTATTCTTTGTGAATTATTGGCCCAGTATTATCCTCGTAACCAATGAGACACATGATTTACATTTCTTTTACAGGCGATAGTAACTAATTGATGTCCTGGTGTGATATGGAATGAAGCACAGTCATATAAATAAATTGTTTCCTAAATTCTTCACAAAAACACATTAATATCTTAGACACCATGCAATTGTATGCAGTGAACACTGCTAAGACAGTAATCGTGTCATCAAGAGTTAATTTATTCTCAGCAAGTCCATGTAATGCAGATATTAATCTCCTGGAGCACACACTGTTGTTCAGGGTTAAAACATTCACAGTTTCTGAAACATAAACAAGTCTCACATACGCAGCTGCTCTCAAATAGCCAAACCAAGCCGCTGCTCGATGAGGATTTGTCACTTAGCTGCCTTTTTAGAAGAACGAGTAAAGACACTCAGAACACAAAAGGAGGGTAAGCTTGTTCATGTTTCCAGAGATTTTTCTGCTACCTATAGGTTACAGCTACTGAGTTACAGATGCATATGAATTCTTAAAAAGTGAGCAATGCGACTCTCGGCAAGTGGCAGGGCTACACGCAAGACTCGGAAGACTCCGAAGAAAGACTCTTTTGAGTTTGAACATAAACATGTTTGAACGCAAACAGTTTGAACGTAAACATGCCTTTAAAAAACCCAAATCACTTCCTAAATCCATCTTGCCGTGTATTACCTTAGTTTGCCACCATACAAGTAAAAATGGAAAGAATACACACATCAGAGCAAAGCTAACGATTACGCAGAGCTAGCTGTTGGCTTGCTTTTCCAGGCAGCCACCAGCAGGACAGGTACAGGGCCACCACTCGAATACCACCAAAACGACCCTTGCCGCATCCGGCGCACAAGGAGAACAGAAGTCGCCTCTGACCAGGTGGCCAGCACAAACCCGACATGCCTTTAAGCCTTCAAAATAAGGGCAGGGTAACCCCACCTGCCCCGTGCCTCACGCAGCGGGGCGCAGGGCGGGAGGAGCCCTGGGTCCGGCCCGTCATTCTCCATGCTGCGGCCTCTGGGGAAAGCCGCGAACGGGAAGATTTGATACACTTCCCTGAGGTGGCTTTTTTTCTTTCTTTCTTTCTTTTTCTCCAGTTGGCTGCCTTTAATACGGGCTCAGAACAACCGCTTTATGATATCTTCATCAACCATTTGAAAGCTCTGGGTCAGAAGCTCTGAGATTTGAAGGTAGGACTGCGTTAATTGGCTGAATGGCCCTTTTGACCATAGTCAATTTCTACTAATTAGAAAAAAGAATAATTAGCTAATGTTGGTGAAGAGCTTTGAAGATGAATAAGCTATGGGAAAAGCACTAGGCATTATTAGTGGGAAAAAAGTTTGATCCTTTTTTAAATTTGTATTTAAGTAGCTCAAAGTGATTATAAATGGACCAAATGTAATGGCTAACCACCATAAGATTAATACAATGTCTTTTGGGAAATTACAGTTTGTATTATACAATTAAATATTATACAATCGCTTTATTTTAAGGACTCCGCCTTGGAATTTTCTATTTAGTTCCAGTCAGTATGCTTTTTATATGCCATTTAATCCTTCCTCTTACCCAACTAATTTGTACGGGTAAATTATAATTACTATATAAGAATAATGGCAATGGTTAGACAAGTAAATGTGAGTCTGCACCTGAGAAATATCATATTATAAAACAGGCTAGTATAAATGACTCACGCACATTGTTTTCCATTCACCAGATGCTTTGTCTACCTATAACCCTTTTCAGAACAGCATTGTAAATACCTTCACGGAGTGGATGTGACGGGCCATATCCCGAGCTGGTTAGATCAGCACAGCCCCATTCTTTATCACAGTCTAAAGCAATAGTTACCCCTCTTTGAATTGGCATGAAAACGGCAAAGCAAAAGATGAAGCTCTCCTTTCTTCTTGCTGAATTCTAGGGGCATTTGATATGAAAACTTGTATTTGTATAAGTCTCTTTTCTTTGCAAAAAAGCATGGTGCATACTATCCAGGACTGAAACATTGCTGGGGCCCCAAGTGAGAGTACTCTTTGGACAAAAATATTCCCTTCATTTGCAGCTCCTGTAAAAAAGGTCTATCTTTTGTGTTACCACTAGTACAGAGCCTCTTCCCATCTGGGTATGCTTCCAGGGACTTTAGGTCCAACGGCATGACCAGAATTCCAGCATGAGTAACATGCTATGCTTCTCCTGCAGGAAGGACTATACTTTGGCTTACCAAACCAGCCACTCCTCAGAGACACCTCTCTAGCATGAGGTACATGTTTGTCTCTATTAATGTATGTTGCTTTTCTCCCCTCCCTTTTAAAACTGCCACTCAGAAATAATTTAGCCCCTGTTAGCTGGAATGATAAATGGAAGATACATTTGGCAACCTTCATACCTGGTTTCCTTCTTGGCCCCTCCTCTTGCTTGTAAAACTCAAGATGAAATTACCATCTCACTGTCATTACTATTCCATTGCCAAAAAACATCTGGATAGTTTATGTATGGGCTAGAGAAAAGAAAGGAGTAAAATAAGCTTTGGATTTCTACGTTGATTCCTACCCTGCTTTGTAGACACATGATGCAAAGCCCTCGGGTCTGATAACATACCATTTTGTGCAGGAGTAAACTAAACGAGGTGTCATGACATGAAGAATCAAGGCTTAAGCATCTTTTGGCATCTCAAGTTCAAATAAAAGTAAGAGGAATGTAGCTTCTTTCCGAGGTGGATATGCTGGATTGATCTACTTTGTAGTGTTGTGTGGGCTTCAGAAACATAAAAACAGAGTCTCTGTCTTCTGCATGTGGCAATAAAAGCTAATTACATTCTTTGTAAGAAAAGAGTTATCCTGTGTACTTGACTGCTGTGTGACCTACTGTCCATTGGACTACTGATCTAGTCTTTAAGATGCCTTCTTGAAGTGGGAAAAAGAATATGTGTGTGAATATATGTGTGAATATATATAAGATATATAAATACTTGTTTGTTTGTTGGTTTTTAAAAAAAGGAACAAGTTGTAGGTAAGTTCAGGAACAAATATTCTCAGCCAAAATCTGCCCCAAGCCTTAAACAGATGATTATAACTTTAGAGAAGGTTGACAGTCTGCCAGGCAAAGCAAGTCAAATCACAGGGGATCAGCACGAAGAACCTGTTGTTTTCACAAACCCAAAGTTTAGTTTCAAGGAACTGCAATCATGACAAATCATGAGTTTGTGGATGTCAGTACACCGGGGATGGGTCATTCTCACGTACTACTGATCCCCGGAGTAAGGGAAGTCCAGAGGGAAGGTACCTGAGTGACATTTTAGCTTTCACGTCAAAACGGAGGACAGTGAGCAGCTGTGTGGCTGTGTGGATGGAGCCCTGCATTTCCTTAGCAGTTCTGCTGTCCATCCTCCCAGCTTCTGGCGTGGGTCTGAGCAGGGAACTCATTCAAAGCAGCAGGACGGGAAGACTGTAACGAAAAAACATCAGGCAAAAGCCACTTATTTTCCCAAATAACCAAGGTTTTCTCTTTTTCCCCCAGACATTTATTCTTATCCCACTCCGTAGTAATAGCTGGAAAATGACATATACGTAGCTCCCTAACATAAAAATAGCAACAAAAGAGAGCGATACTCCAAACCAGTCTACTAGGAACAAGTCTTTTCTTAGAAGTAGGAAAAAAGCCTACAAAACATACGAAGCATGTGAATTAACTAGCACCAGTGTTTCCAAAACCACTGAAAGCAAAGGAAGATCCAAGAATACACTGATATTTATATATCTGGGCTTTTCTATCAGATCTTGCAATGTGACAACAACACATGTCAGTGTCAGCACAGGTCCTGCTGGCAACACCTTGAAAACTGTGTGGAGGTATAGAAAATAAACAGCACTAGCTGTGATTTCCGTGATAAAATACGAATGTAAGGAGAGCCTCTTGGGATCCATAATCTGGAATTGTCACGGGACACAGATTGTATGTCTTTCTGATAAAAGATGTCAGTTCCTTTTCTGGCTTTTAAACAGAAAGAAGCTCTTGCGATTATTAGGCTCGCTGTGTACCATGAGGTCTGTTGACAGAATCGCTACACACAGCGGATGTGTCTGCTTCACCCATCAATGTTCCTAAAATTTCTGTATCAAAAGAACAGTCCAGCCCAGTCTCAGCCACAGAAAACCCAATTTCTCGACTCCAGAACTCCTAATTTCCCCTAGTACACATAGTAGAACAAGACTAAAATTTCCTGGTATCTACACAGATCAAAAAGCTTCCACTAGGTTATCCCACATTAGGCATTCATAATTTTTAAAAGCAGCTGATTAATTAAGCTTGATGAAAGATCAGGTTGTTCGTGCCATTTTGCAGAGCTGGAAGCTCACGCTGTGAGGTGCACAACGTTTCGTCAAGGAAGGATGTGCACCCTGAGCTAGCACAGACCCACATCCCTTGTGGGAAGTACCGCCTGGTTTCAGAAGGGGAGCCCAACCTGCAATACGCCGCCTTTAAAATTAATTAAGAGATGCATTGCACACTGAGAATTATTATACCCAAGTACCTGTAATACTCCAAAGAAGGCCAAAGACTGCAATATTGACCTTTCTGCTGCCAGCATCAACTCTGCTGCCAACCCAGTGAATGGAGAAGTAAACCCTAAACAAAACAGGTTTGTCGCTCAACGTTAATTTTAAAACATAGGACTGAAAAACATTTTTCCAAGTGCCAGTAATAAAACCAAACCCATGTGAGCTCTTTGAAAACAAGTCGCTGGGCTGAATCAGCGGTAGCTCTCGTTTTGCACACCACAGCCTGGCTGGTGAAGATTCCCCTGGTTTGCACAGCAAACACCAGGACCTGCACTTCTGCAAATTCCTACTAAAGATGACCGGTGGAACCATGTTGTGTTTGTGGAACCGGTGGAACCATCACTCCAAAGGTGGAAATTACTCTTCTCAGGGCACAGAGCTGGGAGTGAATGGACCTGTCACTGTGAGTGAATCTGAATGCAATGTTCTCCTGATGTCAGATATCCTGCAAAAGCACAGCAAAGAGGGATGGCAAATATGCTCTTTTCTTGTCTGATGTTTGCCCAACTGAAATTGCACAGCTCTCAGCCACTCCACTCCCCAGATTTCCTCATGCCCTCAACCCAGTATAAACTAGGTCGTTCTCCAGTTTCTTACACAAAATGAACTGCATGTGCAGTTCTAGAGCATCACACATTGACCCAGTGAGTCATCCATTTCTGCACTCACTTCAGGCACATCACTACCACAGGAACGTGACTGGTTTCCCTCCTGCTCTAGTTATAACCCAGAAAAACTCTGCTCAGATCAGTGGCACTGCACCTGGGTATCCAAGAGAAAGAGAGCTTTTATCCCTCAGCATTACAACTGCAAGCCTGAAAGCGTGGATTTCTGCGTTAAATTCTTCCAAAACACCATTTCCACCCACACTGCTGTTTGTGACCCATTGGCTTCACTACCAAGTGTGGGAGAAGTGCCTCAGCCCTGCCTGTTCACCTTAACGCTCCTCTTGCGGTTGTTTCTGCTGCCCACAAGGTCAATGCATCATCTACCAAGGGTAATGCAGACACCCATGAAGCCCATACTTACCCTGACATACAGACCCCTTCCAGACTGCCACATGGTAACATGATCATCCAAAAATTCTTCCTCACTCTCTTTATGACTTGAACGGTCATCCAGAAAAAGAAAAACCACCCAGTTCATAACAACCACCTGTCTTCTATTGCAGACCACCAGCAAGAGGCCACAGGAAAGAAAGAGGAAACTCAAACATAAGTGGAGACTCACTGGCACTGAATGATAAAAGCCCTACAGTTCATGCCCACTGCAATGGCAAAAAGAAGAGCTAGAGCTTGTGCAAATATAGCTCCTGTAAAGCTGCCAATGTTAATGTCACTGACAGCTTCAGCTTATTAGCCACGCAAGTGCTGTTCGTGTAGATCAGAGCTACCCAGTGTTTAAAAAAATAGTCCTGCAATCATGAATCGATATTCATTATATTTCTTAACCTGTGTCCTCCTCCCTCTTCCCTACATCTCCACCCACTTCTGAACTTTTCTCTCACCCCTTCCCTAGAGCATACCAGCTAAATGCCCAGCATGTAATCTATGTTGATGGGCAAGTAATTTTATTAATTAATCCAGGAAGCTGGGTATTGCAATATTTTTCAGGCAATTTCTTTCATCAGAAGCCTGGCTTTCAGTTGATTTTCTGTATGTGTGTAATGTCAGTGGAGTACAGGGGAATACAGTGAAGAGACAAGTCAGCTTCATTGGAGAGTGGATGCTTGTTGTCCAAAGCAAGCAGCTCCCAACAGCCAGATCCAAACCACTGAAATCAAAAGAAATACTCTTTTTTCACTGACTTCAGCGGGCTTTGGATCAAATCCGTAAGCTTTGCTAACTCTTCAATGTTATAAAACTCAGTTCTGCAGAATCAGAGTGACTGAATTACTGATGCCCACTCCCACTTTAATATTTGTTCTAGTCTGATAAAAACATCATGTCACATGATTTTTTTTCTGTTTATTTTTCTCTTTTCTTCTTTTTTGAAAATACATTTTGATTATGCCAAAAGGGCAAATGGCCAGTTTAACTGACTTCAGCCTTTGATCCTCATGAGTTACTTGTCTCTTCAGCAAGGTTCTCATTTGAAGTGCTTTCAGCACCTGATTTATTAAGTCGGGTGGAGTTAGCCTGTTTTGCAATTCCTGAGAAGCTGATAATAAATCTGATGCTCGTATCACAGGTGGTGCTGATATTTTAGCTGGATTGCAAAAAAGTTCATAAACTGAAACAAATGTTTCTATATTGATGCTTCCATCCTGGAGTCCAGAAAGTGAGTCGTGTTGTCCATTCTGGTGGACATTTTACCTTTCAAAGATTTCCTCTCTGATTACTCCACAATTCAATCTTTTAAATGTCTTCCCTCCATATTATACTCATAAATTTTCTTTTAATAAAAATAGGTGTCTAACAGGCATAAACAAAAAATGCCAAAAAAAACCCTTAATTCTTTTTCAGACCTTTTGCACATTTTGTTTAAACCAGATGTTTCCCCAACTTGTCATTGTGATGAAAGGAAACCCAATATCCCCTCTGCTTTCCAGTGCAGAGCTGCAGAAACAAGGAATGACAGAGGAAGAGCAAGAACCATCTTAACTGGGAGGTGATTATTACAGCTAGAAGAGAAATAGCGAGGACACATGCTGATGGTGGGAGCTCATGTATTTGAACATTCTTGTTACCTTTTTTCTCACAGTCTAAAATAATTTTAAAGACTGCATCTGTGTGATTCAATACTCCAGCTGAAGCAAAGTCAAATAAACTCCACCCACCTGTTAGGCAACATTCTGCAAATCCAGTATTAATGTCACGTTCCTAATTATATTTCACTTCTCCTGTTACATTTTTGCTATGATCCTGTCTTCACTGAAAGCAGCTTTCATCTTAAACACAGTTTTTCTCTCTCTCAACTCCCCATTTACCCACCCCAACCACCATTCATTATGCACAGCCGGGCAATAGTTCCAATTTTCATGGACAATCTTACTCCCAAATCATTTACGGTAAAATATTAATTATATGTGTTCTTTCAGGCTGACTCACCCTCAACTCTCTCAAGCTATGCTTAGTTTAT
This sequence comes from Mycteria americana, assembly GCF_035582795.1. Lineage (NCBI taxonomy): Eukaryota > Metazoa > Chordata > Aves > Ciconiiformes > Ciconiidae > Mycteria > Mycteria americana. Next base: position 31,286,419 of record NC_134372.1, read on the forward strand.
AAAGCCATCACAAATGGTGTGAAACAGTTGAACAAGAGCTGAGACCCTTGTAAAGCTACTTTACTGCCTGGGACAAAGCAAAAATATATTTCTTCTCCCTCAACAAATTGCCATGTTGTCTTCAATATGAAGGCAATGTGAGGCAAAAGAGGCAATGTATATAATCAATAAATATTTCGCTCCTCTATCCAGAAGGTGTCTTCTGCCTGGTCAATGCAAGATCCAGCTCCTCCACAGATCCAGCTGCTCATTCAGCAAAGGATACAAGCCTGTGCTTAAAATTATGTAGCTGCTAAAAGGATCTTATACATAAACAAATTAGGTATTTATTAGAAGAAGCCTTCCAATAGGTTGACAGACCCATGTTATGCATTTCAAAAAGGTCTTTTCCTTTTAGGGCACTAGTGATTTCCTTCTCCAACACCACTCCCCTATTATTTTGAGAGTAAATACACCACAGATGCAGGAGCAAGAGGCATAACTGATGAGAATCGTCACTCCTCTTGAGGAAGCAGTCCCTATTTCCAACTTTTCCCACTCTTTGTGGGTCTTTGTACCACACTATACTCAAGGAATCAAGAAAAATAGCTATATTGGTTTTCTTTTTTGGATAAACAGTACTGCATGGATGTGCTTTTAATGTGAAACACAAGCTTTGTTGCGAAGGCATAGGATCATTTTCTAAGCATGATGTTTAAATGGAAAATAGAGCGCTTGGGAAAACCAGTCCAAATTCCCTTCCCCAGATGTAGCCTGCTGATGTAGAATTCAGACTTAAACAGGGAAGGAGACCTTCTCCTGCACTGTAGACATAAATCTTTCCTCAGCATTGCTGGAAAAGGCTCTGTGGCTTACATAGGTGAGACAGCTGTGAGGAAATACAGGGGGATTTGCTATGGGAGAGCTTGTCCAGTTTCCTGCCTGCAAAAAGATAAGACTTCAAGTTGATGGGCATCTTACTGCACAGATGGCAATGAAACCATTATGTTCTCCTTCCACGCTCATCTCCTGTGTGCCAGAAACACAGGAAGAGATAGGATCACCCAGTATATGCTTCTTTACGTTTCTTTCTCCTCAGTCTTTTTCGCTTTGCTTTGGTTTGGTTTTGCTTTGGTAGCCAACTGCATCTCCATGGATAGTTAAGATACTCAAGGCATTTCTTAACGTTGAGCTCTTCCCTTCTTAGCACTAAGCCATAGCTAAACCCCTTCTTTCCACTTTGCAAAGCTGCATGTAGCTGAGGGTTTGAGAAATCTTAAATCTTATTCTCACTAATCACTAATGGGTTCCAGGCTAAGAATGTCAGTCTCACTGATTTGGCAAAAATTTTACCTTACACCAGCAATTTACTCCCCAGCTGTCATCGTCTTATTACCCAGGAGCTGCATGAATCTCTTATAGCTGTTCTCAGAAGCAGATAATTTGTGCCTCTGTATCAACGCCCAGATGCCAAAATAAGGCCAAAGTGTTCTCAATGAGTGAACTGCGCTTGCATCTGCAGATCTGGGACCAACCAGCCTTTCCAGAACAAGTCAGTGCAGCCCCTGACCTGTTGTGACTGGCACCTACCTTTTATAGCTGCAAGGGACCAAGATTGTAGGCAAAGATCATTCAGATAAGCATGTCCTGGCTGTAGTTCAAACATAGTTGTAGGCATGTGACACAAGAGTTACAACGGCACTTATCTCCTACGCTAGCCTCTCCTATGCAGGGAGAAAGTCTCAGGGGACCAGCTAATCTGGCTTGAGGACAGATTTGCACCAACAGAGCAGGAGCCAGCAATCCAGAATGAAAACGTACACCTCCTCCTTAACCTGTGTGCTTGTGCCGATGTAAATGCAGGCCCTGGAATAGAGGTGACCTAACACTTCCCATCCACTGCTACCCAGCTGGGGACAAGAAGGCAGCTTTGGCTAAAATTGCAGCTGAATTCACCAACTCCAAACAGTACTGTTTTTTCTAGAAGGGAGTTTTAGTTACGTGATTTTCACTGTTTTGTTAACAGTTGTAAAGAGAAGTGGGAATGCTTGGAAGTGTTTGAGAGCTGACATGACAGAATGCAACAGCCTTTCAGTGTCTCAGTGGTCGGCTGTGTAAATTAGTAGCTAGACCATTTTACAAATGTATATTATTTACCCAGCAGATGCTGTTACGGTCTCTTGTGTAAATGCATAATTAGACTATGTACTGCTTTGTGAAAATCCTTTAATAACAAAGGTGCCACTGGGTGCTGAAATAATTAAATCAGCCCATTTGAAACAACACTAGTTCGCCACTTCGACTTGGGTGATATAATATTACACATTCCTGTAAAAACAGCCAGAGAAATTGAGAATGATCAGCTACAAAACATCAGATACAAGGGATAATGTTACCCATTCAGTAGCTTTGGGTTTGGCATGAGTTTAGCGTCACAGTTGAAAAAGTTGCAGGCAACATACCAACAGCACAGACAAAGAACAGATGATCCATCTCCTCTGCCATCTATCATGCACAGCATTGCCAACTCCAGGGCTTTACCAGCACTGACATTTAAAACAAAGTATGTGTCAACCATATTAAATAATATACCAAGCTGTGGGTTATTAAGTGTGGGGTAATTTGACCACAGCAATTAAACTGAGATTAAAGAATGATAAAGGCAATGTTATATGCACTGTTCAGTGGGGTTTTTGGAACATATGGAGTCCTGAATATTTCCAAGTGTGAAAGCCACATCAGATATTAAGGCGCATGTCAGTCGCAATCAACATCCTCCTCCTGCGCCCTCCCTCCTCCCCTTCCCCCTGTGAGATGATGCTTGCAAATGGCAATAGTTTTCATCCTGCATATACTCAACCAAGAAAACATCTTCTGACTTGTGTCTCCAGACTGCAGCCCAAGGGACGTGTTAGCAAAGCAATGGTTTAACGTGGTAGCACACTAAAAACACACGATTTGTCAGCCTCTTTTGTAAGGCAACAGTGAGTGGGTAATCCATGGACACTCACTGTGCACACAGGCCACAAACTCATTGCGAACAGTTAATTTTCAGACCAATAAGCCTGGTCAAATATCTATTCTTTCCTTCTCAAAGGGTTTTGTGATTTGAGTCTAATGGGGAATTTGCACATAACCATCTTTTCCGCACACATGAAAGCAACTGTATTCAGTCCAGTCAAGTTAAATCCGCAGAAAACTAAAACCTAAAGGGCATAAGGCAGCTCATCAGCAATCTGCTCTCACATCGTGTCTGCAGGCATTTCCCCTTCCAACGGGGTGGCCAGACAGAGAAGCAGTTAAGACCCCAGGTCTACAACAGCCAACAAAAGGGGCATTGGAAAATCAGGGTTGGAATTTCCTATGTATGGCCATATTCCTGGAAGTATTTTATTATTTAGAAGAAAAGACAAACTTATAATTGAAGGTGAACTCACATTCCCAAATTACACAGTTACCAAGCATGCTGTGAAAATGTCCTCAGGTAGCTGGGGAACAGACTTGCTCAGCAATTGCAGTAAGCATGGGTCAATTTTAACGCACCTAGCTTTAATGTGCACAAATAAAACTCCTAATAAAATGATTGAAGCTCATAATCCATTTATAAACAATGTCTCTTAGGATGATCCTGATGGAGAGAGCTACCACAGTGCTCATCATAAATACCTTAGCCTTCCCTCTTTAATATTTCCAGGTGGCTGCCTTTGGGACATCACTGAAAATTTCAAATAAACAAAATTTCTCTAGTATTTGTTCACCTCAAACCAGAACAATTCAGGTATAGTAAACGGAGGTTTTTGAATATCCATCTGTATTTTCAAAGCCATCTTTCCTGGAAAAAAAAGCAGCAGAATGGTAAAGAAAATTTTTAAATTAGCTACAGCATTAAAGAAAAATAAAACAACATTCTAGCAAAACATATATGCAGAGAAATACATACATTGAGATAAGAGAACCTCCATTTAGAAATGTCAAAAGAACCCTTAAACTATTCCCAGGACTCAATGAAACATAAATGAGAAAAAAAATTAAAGTCCCCTAGAAATGACTGTGATATAAAACAGCCCATAACTGCTAAAAAAAAAAAAAAGAAAAAAAAAAAAACAAACCAAAAAAAGCAACATACTAGACCAGGATATTGACATTACTAAAAATGTAAACAGCTTACCTCTTATTTGAAGGCCTTTATACATACTAAAAAGAAGGCCATTCTTGCATACCTTTTCCTGCTTGCTTTTCTGTAAGCACATAAGTAGTTCTGTTGCAATAAATGAGGCTGTTCATATTCTTAAAGATGAGCACATATTTCATTCAAAAGGAAAAGGAAAAGGAAAAAGGGGAGAAAAAAGGAAAGCTTATTGAAACATGGAAGATAGCTCCATTGCAGTGATTCCAAAGGAAGGACCTGTCAACACAAGTCCAGCCTCTGCACTAAAAACAATTTCAAAAAGTTAATAAAATTGTTAAAATTATAGATTTGTATGTTTTTATGTCCTTATCCAATGTATAACATAAAATGTACACCCTCTGCATTCCATCCCTCTTGTTATTTTCATTGTCTTTCAATGTTACATTAATATAATTCTTTTTCTAATGATACCCATTTAATCTTCTGAATTTAACTTCTCCGCATCTTTGAATACATGCCCAATACTACACACCACTCTATTATCCCCAACTGGAATTTCCAACAACCTATACATTTGCTTTAAAAGATATGATCCTAATGTGGAATAAACTGTATTTACCCCTGCTAAAGACAAAATTTATTCTAAGAGAAGAGCAGAGAGACCAGAACGCAGTGGCCACAGAGACCTCTCCAGTCTGAGTCAGACAACCAGACAACTTTGTCCTCTTCTGAAAGTTTCCTCTGGGTTAGGCCACAGCATGAATCTACTGTGATACAATGAGTATTATTAATAAGGCATCAATAATGAGTTAGACATTCTCAAAGGAAAAAACAAACAGAAGAAACTGTCTCAGAAGTGAAGTTGACTCATCATCATTCTGAAGAATTTCTGAAGCCTCCAGGGATGTCCAAGCCCTAGTGCTGGTCCTCGACCGCAGACTCTACAACACCCAGGCCATCTCAGGGCTACAAAAGCCAAACCAACAAGGGCATATTATGCAGTACTGGCTTTCTGCTTGTCTGCTGTGTAATGGGCTCAAAGTTCCCCAAAGGGCAGCTCTTTCAAGACCTGGGCAGCAATTTTTATTCTGCTCTGTTATAAACTATTTGTCCACCTTTGCCATTTGCCACTAGCACTAGTACGGGCACGTATTTTTTCTCATTATTTATTGTTTCTATGCCCATAGACCATGAGAATGAAATAGAACACAGTAAAATAAACCAGACTTTTAAATACTGGACTCAGAAAACCTTCTCTCTACTGTAATAACAAATGCCAAATTTCATAGCATCTTCTTTTTAATAACTGAGCTATAAACGTCTCAATAATGAGTCTTGTAATGGAAACACTAAGCCTCCCTTTACTGCTGTGGCCTGAACTTGCTGCTATAATCAGCTATTTTTATCAGTTCGTTGATTATACCTTAGAAAAATGACTGCTGGCAGCACAAGTCCTGTTTCATGAGAGACACTCTTAAATATTCCACTGTGATATTATAACTGAGAACTAAAAGAAAGAAGAGCGAAAGAGAGTGAAGGAAAGAGTTAAAGAAAGAATGAAAAAAAGAGTAAAACTAAGGGGCGAGGGGAAGGAAGAGACAAATATGTGCAATGGATGACAATCTCCTGACTTGTCATTTCCAGCTCTCGCTAGCAATGCAAAAGGCTGCTTAACATGCAGCCCCTGCTCAGGCAGGGTTGGGTTTGGCCCTGGGATCTCTCTGCCACCTAGCCAGTGCCCTGTGCCAGCCTGGAAATGTCAGCAGCTTCTGGGCTCTCCTGGGTAGCTACCTCTCCAGGTAGCCTTGGCAGTCCTGAGCTCTGCGGGTCAAAGTCTACCACCATTACAGGCATTTTAAGTTTTCCTTCTTGTTCTAGAAACCTTGTGGGTTCCTGGTCATTTCTGAGGGTTTTTTTCTTCTCCCTGGTTTCCCTAAAGACTTCGGCTGGCGTATGTTCACCCACTGGATGGAGCCTGCAGATTCCTAAAGCCTTCTGTGACCCAGTTTGAGATAGAAGTGGTATATATTACATACCAGTTTAGCCTATATAGTTTACTCCCTTTCCTAAGCAAGTCATGAGTTTCTTTTACTGTTTTAACTGTGTCCATGGCATGTTGAAAGCCTACATGATTTCCTGCATAAATAACATCTAACTAACTTCCAGCTGTGTTCTCTAGAGAAGCAGAAGAGGACACAGGGAAAATGTCAGTAGCTGGTCTCTTCCTGAAAGATCTTTCAGAAATACAAGGTGCAATGCAAACCAGAAATATTGTATCTATTTTCTGCCCTTTAAAGAGTAAACCTAAAACCTTCAAAACTTTATATTAAAATGCTATTAACAGTATTATCTGTGCAGATGCAGCTACATACTGAGTGTCCCAAGGACACACTGGCATGCTCTCTATCCTGTTAGTCAGTGGGAGCTGGGGCCATTTCTACCAAAATCCTGCATTTCAACAAGCGCTTTCACTTAACAGCAATGTTATGATGTTGCTCAACAGTGAGATATGATAAAGGGAATTCATAAGGCACTTATAATACACTGTATGACTAATTATTGAAATGTGCAGACATAATCCTTTGACCCTGAAAAAAGTACAAGTAAAGTGTCTGTAAATATAATTATGAAGGGCACATGGTTGCAACATGATGACAAACAATATTAAACATGCAAAAGGAAGGACATTCAAAAAGGCTTTTTTGCACGTGCAGAAATTGTACATTGTTTTCCTTGCTAGCGTCCCAGGCAGCATCACGCATATGCAGTTAATCATGTCTTTGTTTATACAGACACATTACAATTACATTCAAGCTTTCCTAACTCTTCCACATTTAAATGAGAACCATAATGTTGACCATAAGACAGAGCCAAATGCTGTTCTGTAAGGAGAGAAAACACAAATCCTGTGCATCTTGTCTCAGCTACAAGATGAGGAGGCATTAATTACATGACTTTGTAACCCTGATCTCTCAAAAATACTTTTTAGCATTGTTTTCTCAAAAACTTCAGAATATAGCCCACTTGCCCCTCAAGCTACTTAGAAATCCTAAAATCTTTTGTGATCCTGCACTGTAGGGAACTTCCTCCTGACTTGAGCAGAGCCAAGATTAGACCCAAAGCAAGCTCTGTCCTCAGCCTTTGCACACAGATCGTACTGCATTTCTTCCAGTCTTCAGGGACCAAAAGCTAGCAAGATCCATACCCTTTAAAGACAAGCACTCATCTTCCCAAAGGACTCCTTGTTCCTCTTCTGTAGTCCAAAGATGCTGGGAAAGTAGAAAAGAACACTAAAGAGACAAGAAGTAGAAATGAGATGACCATTTTATATATTCATTCTCTACCAAATTCCCTGCCCCAGGTCTCTAATCCCCTCAGGAAAGACCTCAAGAAATATTTCTGCCAGGAAACATGTCTTCATGAGAGAGGAATGAGCTTTTCACACACCCACACTGACAGAATACATATTTGTGTGGTTGCCCCTCTGGCAGAGTACCACTTTGGCACAGGTTTAAAAAAAAAAGAAAGAAAGAAAGAAAGAAAGAAAGAAAGAAAGAAAGAAAGAAAGGGAAAAAAGAAAGAAAGAAAGAAAGAAAGAAAGAAAAGAAAAGTAAAAGACTTTTTTTTCCTTGCAAAGAAATAAAGTAAATGAATCAATGATACTAGAAGGTCTATGCAGAAATGCTTTCAGCAAGATGCATGTTGCATCCCTCAGCCAGGGAGCCCCATTAATATGAGTGAAGGTGAGCCATCTGCAAAGGCGAGCCATTGCCTCAGAGTTTCACAGTAAGTATGAGCATCACATCCTTAGCCACAAGGCAAGTATATCACAGGTGTATTCTAGGGCAAGAGCACTGAAGCGGAGAATAGAATAGCATCACTCTTAAACAAAGCTTTTGTAGTTACAGAACAATTATAAGAGCTTTCATAAAACTGCACTGTTTTATTAAGCAGAAAAAGCCTCCTCCACGATGTTGTGGAACATCAATTCCCACAAGTGACTGAAGTATAGCCACTATCTTTTTCTTTTTTTCCTTTTTTTTTTTTGATAGCTTTAATTTGCTTGTTCTTTATGTTCATTGGCAGCCCTGCTAAAATGTATCTTTACAACCTATTGTCTTAGGTAGATTATATCAACAGCTCCAGATGGACCACTTTTAAAAATAAATTCTGCTTTCCCTTATCATTGACAGGAATCACATTTACATATTCTCCTGGTGGAACTGATAATGCACCAGATGATTAATGTGCCTCGATGTACTGATACCTGTAGACTGTTTGATCAATGTCTCGCAAAGAAAGTGTCTTTCATTCAGTATGCTCAGAGTCCAAAAACACCCTGTGATTAATGTAACTAAATGTTTGGGGTCAGCTGAAGCTACAGTTCTTGTTCCTGATTCAATATCAAACTAAAGATAGGTCACAGGAGAGTGGATTAGTCATGTGAAGAAAAAGTCTGAGCATGCAACTTCAAACTATCTCCTTAAGGGAAGCTACAGAAGAGTTCTAGCATTTTTTAGTTACTACTACAGTCATCTGCACCATTTTTCACCTCATTGTTAAACAGAACAGCCCAACATGCTAAGCCTTTTAATGCCAGGATATTTTCAGTATAAAAATAAGTGGGTTTGATTCAGTCCTTGGCATTGAAGTTTGGATTTATTCAGATTTATTTATTACAGTTAGTGAACCACGAAAATCCAAGTCTCTGAAGTTATTCCCCAAAGAAAGCGCTTCTTACAGCTGGAAGATAACAAAATGTCTAACGAACACTAGACCTTTTCCTAATTTTACTTGATCAGCTGGAGCAACACTGAATATTTCTGCTTGTTCTTACAACAGCTGTTTGGTGTCTCATTAAAAATAGATGGGAGATAGAGGAAGCACGGGGACCTGCTGAGGGATGGCTTTCACTTCCACTCGTACTCCTTTACTCTTCTCCTCAAATGTGTAGGAGGTATAAGAGCCATTCAGCCAACAAGGGGAAATGTCTCCTCTTGCCACCCTGCCAGCTCTTTCCCCATCTTCGTCTCATTCCAACCACATCCCTGACTAGGAGGCAAGAAAGTAGGCTAAGGAAGGAGACTTAGATGTACACTGTCAGCTAGCTCCCTACATGGGGAACTTGGTTGCCTTAGGCTGTCTCTATAGTCATATAAAGTCCTTGAAATTAAGCGAGATTAATCCAGGCCAAAGTATAGCATGCTGGGAACAGATACAGACATCTTGTAGGACATACACATTGGAGCTGGAACGACTACTGGTTCCCAGGAGAACAGAGGTGATGTGCAGCTCCCTTAGTCCCACCTTCTGCTGCACTGCACCTCCCTCTCTTCAGCTCAGTACTGGCTTTCCACTTTGTAAACACAAACAAGTAAATACTATTTGTGTTGATGCTACGTCCTTTTGGTGACTCATGTCCTCAGGCCTTTAAATAAGACCTCTGTAACATCAGTTGAGGACTGTTTCCCGAGACTGACTCACATATGGCTACTGAGATGACCGAAACCTTTCTCCTATCAGACCAGGTGAAAGTCAAGTGCTGGGCTCCTGTGGAGAAGGCAGCACGTGAAAAAATAAAACACAATGCTGTGCATATGTAAATATGCCAGGAGATAGGAAGAAATAATTACATTTTCTAATCCAAACACAATAATTTATCTCTTAATTAAACAATAAGCTATGTTGATACAGAGATTTAGCACTGAACTGTACCTACCCTCTATGCAAATGTGCTTGGGAAGAGATACAACAGAGAGCACCTTTCCTCTCCTCCCATGTGCTCACCCGGGGAACAGAGAGATCTGGTTCAGCTGCCACCACTCCCTCCACCAGGTCCAGCCTGTGTCTGCAGGGCAGAGATGACCTCGGGGACAATTCCCTCCAGCCCACCCTATTTTCTGCCATGGGTACACCACTGGGGAGAGTGGAATTGGCAGTAAATGTCGCTAGAGCACCTCAAAAGCCCAACAGATGAATCATCTAACCACCCTTCACACACCACAGAGACGATGCCTTGTCAGCATACAGGACATATCCTGAACTATATCCAGCTCCACTGATCCAAAAACCTCTTCCTATGCCATACTGCCTCTTAAGCTATTGAGTTGCCTCTCTTGCAGCCAGGCTTCACAAGGCAATTAGTGACAGAGGAGATTACATCATCTCATATGCAACATCTGGCAAAAAAGAAAAATAGTGAGATCCACCCTGAAAATAGCTGGTTTGTAATGTAGTTAATCTTATAGACCACAATGATCTCAAGAGTAAGGCGATAAAAGTGCAGGTAAGGAAATATATTACTCAGGGATTGTCACTCCTCGCCACATGTCCTCAGAACTGCCTAAGACACCACTATAAGTGTAGCCTGGGCCTCAAGGTCCTTGTTGCAAATGAGCATCTCTGCCAGCAAAACCCAGCTTGCGACCTCCTGAAATTCCCAAGTGACAAGGGCTTCAGCCACGGACTCTTCGAGGCAGCTGATATATTCGCATATTGTATAAAGGAAGATGACAAGCCTGGTACCAAGTTTACACTTGTGAAATGTAATCAGCTTTAGCAGCATCGTTTCTGACTTTCCTTTCAGCAAACAAAGGTTTCTGGGCCATGTCTTGAACTGCAGTGACACACAGGACACTCATTACCCTCTTTCTAATGTTTTCCTTAAACACAGCTTAATATGCCACTTCATAATTGTGCTGTGGACTTACAGCATTATAACTGACGATAGCTTTCAACTTAAAGAAACTATAAGAGGCTCCGAGATTGTATTTATTATTCAAGAAATACTCAAGACTAATAAACGTATCCTTAATACTAATATAGCTGCAAAAGTTAATGCATGAAAAATAACTATTATGAAAAGTATTATCAATAATTTTAGGAATAACGTACATGCATAATGAATGAATTTTGCCCTGGGGTAATAGCTTGCATCTTGGCCTGATTTAGTATGGAGAAACTCTGCATTATAATGAAAGGCAGAATTATCACATAGTATATCTGCTAGCTTTATCACTGCTTGGTAGGATCCTAAAACTGTCATCAAAATGTTAAAATTACACTCACTTAAATGATCTTTATAATACAAAACTATGTGCACGTGGATTTATTGCCCTCAGAATAATGTGAACAACTTCACCATCACTGATTTGTAAAATGTTAATTATTCTGCTATAAAGATATACATCAAAATAAAACAAGATGGCATTTTAAAAGAGGGTAGGCTTGAGGAAAAGACTTTACCAAATATGCTGTCTTGATTTTAAGCCTGGATGAAATTATTTGTCATTTGAAAGGTTTGGGTTTTCCCTATTTAATTTCTCAGGTATTTTTGTAAATGACACTGGCTTGGGCTACTAAAGCATAAAGGATTTTTCATTTCTGAGAACTAGATTTGATTTGTTTATTAAATGCCACAGTAAGAAGTTAAATGTGACTTCCTTGCTTTGGGAAGAAGTTCAAGTTATACAGTGCAATTGATCTCTGAGGAATGACTTAAGAGTGTCTCTCTCTTAAGAGAGTAACTCTGTCTGCACATACCCAAATCAAATGGAATAATAAAATGGAGTTGCTTTATAGACAGAATAAATGTATTGGGAAAGTAAGTGAATGCTACATACACAATGTTATACTTAGGTTTAGTGTAGACGATATGTGCTCAGCACAAACAATTACATCTCTAGCAAGGTTCTGCTACTATGTTAGAGATTTTATTGCACATTGCCAGTAAATCTGCTTTTCATCATCAAATACCATTCAATTGCATACAATGAGTCTTATTAATGCACAATATAGCAATGTTTTAAATTATATGGGCCCAAAATGGATTACATAGAATACAAACACTGTGTTGTTCATCAAAACCTTTCTCCTTATACTTCACACTTACCAACATTATTTAATTAAAACTATTTGTTAGAAAGAATAAATCTAATCTAGCCTTATCTTTAGAGAGACTTCAATGTAGCCTTTAAGGTCCTGATTCTGCAAGGATCCCTGTACCCTTTCACATTTCATTTTAAGGTCTTAGGTTTTTAAGATTTTCACACTCTTAACTCGGCAAACACAAACATTTGCAGATATGAAGACCGGAACAGAAATAATAGCTCATCCACTAAGTGCCTTCCTCCATCTTATGTGTTAACAAATTTATTTAAGTAATTTTGTAATGTTGACAAACCTATAATGCAATATATATAAAGTGCTGGGAAACTGGGGAGAGAGGCGCATATATGTGCGTATAGTTTGCTTGTTTAGTAGCAACAAAATAATAATAAAATGAAAATAACTGTTGACAGGGGAATTCTCACGTTACCAACCTCAGTAAAATCCTGGAGGAAAAGTCAATCTGATAGAATATTACTAATTATTTACTGGTTGCTATTATTATAACATCGTGGAGTCCTCAGGTATATTTGCAGGGTACCTGATCCAGAGGCCACTAAGTTCTCTAGTTTTTCCACCAACTTGAAAGGGTTTTCACCTCTCTGCCTTACTTTTATAGGACTAGGGCTACTGTGAATCCATGAATAGGTTGTAAACTACTCCTCAACTGCATCCTAGTCTAAGTAGGATTTACCTAATATCCTCTAACAGGAAATATTTCAGCTCCAAAATGAACTCAGTTCTGTTACAACTCATTAGAAATGCTATCCTTTTTCACAAAATGCTCAATTCTATAAAATCCAACTACATTTCTCTTTAAAAAAAAAGAAAAAAGATAAGCATCTCTGCTGTATTCATCTCAAGCAAATTAGTTTCTTCAAAAACACATGAGTATATTGGGAGAAACACTTGGAAATGATTGCTGAAGAGGAAGGTTGCATGGGGTACAACTTCTAAGACATTGAAGAATGGAAGCAAATGGGAGTGAATGAACAAATTAATGATTAAGGAAGATTTTTTTTTTTATTATTTATGCTGGAAGCTCTGTCCAGCTTGGCCTCCCAGGTTCGAGCAATCTTTCACTGTCAACATATGCCATGAGATTGATTCAATTAAGATTAGCGGCACTAGAGAAAAAAAGTGGCATGGTTTACTTTTGATTAGTATTGTCTTTCCTCCCATCTCACAGTGGCTGTGACCCCTACAACCAAGATAGTTTAAATATATTAGATGATGAAAGTAAATCATTTGTCCAGTGCATATAAGCACAAGAGGAAACAAGCTTAATCGCCACTTATATTTTAGATGCTTTTATATCTTTGTGAGGATTCTCCTTTCCATTTCACATATTGAATTTAATTTACTTATGATTAACTCTTACTCGTATCTAAAATAGCGGCAATGGTATAGTGCTGGAAAAAAGGGGCAGGGTGCTAAATACAGTTTACTGCATGAAGTAGTGTAATTCCAGATATAATTACCTTTGAAGGTGGATTAGTTTCTATCCCTCCTGCATCTGAAGTGCTTTAAGAGTATATAAAGGACACTTAGTTCCCATATCACACATTAGCAGGTAGATTACATTTGAAAATTAGCTAGATATTCAGGGTGTTCATCTCCCTGCTGTCACTAGCACAGCCTACATTTTCTGCTGGTACAAATGGGATAAACTGTCTTGAAAACAATGGAACCAGACATACTTATAGTAGATGAGAATTTGACTGAAAGCCTGGTTTTTTTTTTCCTTAAACCAGAATGAAGAAGGAAGCTAATTCTCATATTATCCATTCTAGAGAAAAACGTTATGGCATTTTTTCTATTTTTCACAGTCTCCTAGGACACAGAAAGATGAAATCACTTAAATCAGACAGGTATCCCAGGCTTCATGGCAGCACAGATAACAATAGGTAAAGGAACACCATTTGCTAGTGTGGTTACGTTTTTGTCATTGTATAAAAAGGCTTTATTCAGTTCAACAGAATATACCATAAATTTAGTACACAGTGTACATATGTATGGTGCCTTTACATTTCTAGAGCTATCTCTAAATTAAAGGTTAACTAATACATTTAATTTAATTAAAAACAAACAGGAAGAACAAAATCTCACCTCTAACTATCGTAACACAAAAACTCTACAGACCAATGTTAATAAACAGTAGCTTTTAGGAACACTGTCTTGGCCACCAAAGGCCTGATTCTGACGCAGCAGGGAAGTTTCTCCTGACTTATGCTAAGATTTCAATCATGGCACAAAGGTTTACTTAGTAAAAGGTACTTACTTGCACTCTCAGTGTTTTATAGCAACATACATAAATCACAAGTTTTTTTCCCCAAGATACCTGGGGCAGGATCCTTGTCTGGACCCATGCCAAATAATACTGGTAGAGGGTTGATGGGTAAAGGACATGAACATAGCCTTTTATCTTTGCCCCAAATTCATATTCCAAACCAGTCTCAGCAGTGAGTGTAATGAAATCAGAAGTCTCAGTTCAGTCCCTAGTGGCATTAGTTCACATTATAAAATCATTACACATCATTTGACAATGTTGTGCACTGTTAGCATAGAGAAGAACTTGTTTTGTGTCTCTGGGGGGGGTGGTCCCCACAGAAAAGATCAGGTTTGTGTGTGATGAGGAGGTGCGGCGAGGAGTGCAGCTGGCTGGTTGATAATGAGCACTTTGATGTTTAGCATTTTTAGTCCCTTAACACTCATCAAGACCAATATTTGTCAGAATACAAAGAGGGAAAAAAGTCAAATTGTTGTTTTCTAAAAGGGCAACTGAGTAACATTTACCTAGTACAAGTTTAAAGGGAAATTCAGATGTTGGAAAATACATGGAATCTATTAAAACACCTTTGTCTATTGCTATTCAAAACATCTTTGACTATTGCTATGCTGGAACTTCAATGTAGAAACGTGGATGTTTTCCTATTTCTTTCCTTTTTTCCCTTTTAAAGGCAGATTTACAGCGTACCATCTGATCTCATATGCTTGTCACCGTGATACTCTCCAAAGGCCCTGAAAGACAATGCATCCTTCCAAGTCAAGCAAAAGAGCGAATGTTTGCAGACTTGGTGTCTAACTATGCATCTGGGGGTATAGAAAAACACAGACAGAACATGCCTCCGTCACAGCCTCCCCAGTGGACAGTGGGCTGTTTGTAGCCCACTTGCATAGCTTGCAACAGCGTATCTTTAATTACTAGGAAAGAATCCTATCTTTAATTGTAGTTGAAGGAATAACTTTCTTTGCAGGACACGGCGCATGTTCTTTCTCAAGTGAGATGAGCTTCAATCATAATTAGAATATAAAGAAGCAAGGACAAATCACTAAGCAGTTAATTAGCTCTGCAGTTTTAGTTAAAAGCTATGTTGGCTTTTCAGTCATGGAAAAATCACCGTTCCCAAGAGTATGGCTGGAATTACCTGGACAGCTGTTAGAAAACCCAGTCCCCAGGGGTCACCTAGAGCATCATGACTACAAAAACTAAGGATGGTAAGGTCAGGTAAAGCTGGGTGGAAGCCGCTGATTGGCTATAGCATGAGTACTTTCTCATGTGTTGGTCCCATGATGACTCAACTGATGCAAGTCAGGACCAGACAGTTGTCCTGTCTAGCCACGTGCTCCTGTCCTGTGCCTCCCTGCTCCTCCTGTGGGATGAAATGGCTCAGGAGGGGGTCAGATGGGAGCCAGGGCCAGGACCATGCTGGGGAAAGAGGAGAGGAGAGAGGAGCACAGCAGCCCTACTTGGACAGGTTTAACCACAGCAGAACCACTGCTTTACTAAGCTAAGTACTGTACAATCTTGGCTCTGGCCTACCATAAGCATTACAGCAATTTAAGTGATTTACAGTAGACTGCAAGGCCTGCTATCGCATTCGTTGACAGAATAGAGGACTTTGGGTTGGAAAGCCTAAGTCTGGATCTCAATGGTAGCCATCAGCCTAGGGCCCACAAAAACCATGGCTCAGGCCTCGAACACCGTTAGCTTTGATCTGGAGGCATTTTCAAGCAAGTTGCACTTCCTTCTATGTCATCCAGTTCTCAAGTTCTCATTTTATTTGGGCTTTTGCCTCATTTTCATTATTTTCTCTGAAATGAACATACCATGGTTCACTTTTATTTTTAAGACTAATGTTCTGATACAGTCTCAGTACTCCAACAGCCTGGGTTTTAAATAGAGCACCACTTACACTGATACAATAAAATCAAGTGACCTGACAATACTAGACATGCTTTCGGTAACTATAAGCTGGTTTATCCACCGCTCACTTCAGTGTCAATATTTTCAAAACAAAATTAGGGAAACATATTAAATAAATGATTGTTCCAAATTGTTCCAAGCCTCTAAACGTTTCTGCTTTAAATTGCTCCTCCGGCAGCTGTAGTCTGGGGGGGGGGGGGGCGGGGGGGGAACGGGTCCTGGAGATATCTGGCTTCATTCACCATTCACTCTTAAATGGTGTAACAGTTTTATGGCTTTTCCCTAATGATCACCCATTATGTAGTGGATTGCCAATCAAGGATCACTTAATGACAAAACAGAATAATTTAACCCCTATTCAAATGACAATGCCCAGAATTGCCCACGTAAATGTCTTGACACAACAGAGCCGTACCGAAAGTTTTTCAGCTGAATGAGGTAAATAACATTAACAAGCTATTATCCCATAGCTCTTCCTCGCCAGTTACAAAAGACTGACCTCTGAACTTTGAACTTTTTCTTTGACTGATCGCGACCATTATAACATTTGTGTTAGCCATTTAAAACTGCAGGTGTAGCCACTTACAATACCTAATAAAATGTGCGGGCTTCAAGGGAGGAGAAACACGGGCTCGCAGGAACAAAACCGCAAGAATTAGCAAGGGCATTTCAAAAGGATTAATGTCCCGTAATTCTCCCGCAGCAATGACAGGCCTGACAAAGTATGTCGCTTTGCTTCCCGTGTCCCACTGAGGACAACTTCTGTCAACTTCTGGAGCCACCGCCGGAGCTGGGCACCCCTGGCCAGCAGCTGGCGGGGAGCGCTGCCTCACCTGGAAAGCTGAGCCTGCTGCTCCTCCACCTTTCTCCCTGCGTTGTTGTCTGTGATTTTAGTGTTTCGGATACTGACCCTTACCAACCATCTGGTTCTAAGGTTACTTTGAAAAATGTCGTTTGGGTTGCTAAATCATGCAGATAGTCTTAAAAAAAAAAAAAGTAACATTGCACTGCTGTAAGTAAGTACCACCAAGAAACAAGTGCGCATATGTAGCGTGCTCATCCAGTCAGGGAAAGTTAACGGTATCACTTCATCTAGATGACTGATCATAAGCTTGTGAAAAAGATGAAACGAAGTGGTTGAGCATGATGGCAAGAGCAGGAGGTCTGTAAGTACCTGCTATTTCAGTGGAACTTCTTGGAACAGACTTAGGAAGAGAGAGGAAGTATTTTCAAACCAGATACGACTCCTAAGGATCTGCAATAGGCCAATGGACATTTTAGGAGCCACACAGAAAATGAAATTAGTGAATGCATTGCTTTCCTTAAACCACAGCCTAGGGTTTATTGAGCTGACACAGTGCACAAGGCAACTGCTCTGCACCTCGTTCCATGGCTTTGAAAGTGAATGGAAAGACAACTTGCATAGCACCAACAATACGTGCTATGCAGTTCCAGGACAGCAAGGTAAGCACCTTACAGTTTCCCTGTGATCTTTACACTTTTTTTTTTAACTGAAACCAATTAAAGGTAGAGTGCACCCTGACTCCATCAGAAAGGGCACACAGATCTTCTCTCTTGAGTAGCTACTATGGTCACGTGTACATAAGTATTATTAAAAAAACAAGGCTTCATACCTAGTAACCAACCAGATAAGTCCTAAAGACCTGGCCATGGAAGCCCAAGCCAGAACTGGAGATGGAGTTCCTGTCTTGGTACATAAATACTCAGTAATTCAAACTAAACCATCTCTGCAATGTCAGAATGGATGGCCCAGGGATCCAAATGGGGATCAGCAGACCTACCCTCTTTAGTTACTACTTTAAATAAAGGACTGGTCAGGAGTGTCCAAAAGTCTATGAATCCTCAGCAGGTTATCTGAATGTGATGGTCTTTATTGTGAAAAAAGACACAAATCCCCCTCATGATAAACACATTTCTGGCAAGTTCAGTAGAGATTATAAAGGAAGAAAGAAAGATCCATTTTTGTTCTGAGACACTGGATGTGTGTTCCCAGGCAGGCATGTCACTGCCTCTGTGCTTCCTCTGCAAGGAGGAAATATTGCAGCATTAGAGCTACCAGGGCAGCTGGGCCAGACACAGTTCCCACGCAGAACCTCTCAGCTGCAATCCAGTTAGTAAATCTGGACCTTACTAACATCCTGCACACTTTGATGAAGAGAAGAGGAAAAAAGGCTACAATGCAATTGCAGTGTTGGCTGATTCAAGACCAGGCACTTCCCACAGTTTCTGGTGTCAATGTACTGATCTCCAGTAAGGAATGGAATCCCACTGCCACTGTTTTCTTCCCTTTTTCATTAGCTTTCTTGTGTTTAACATAAAACACACCCACACAATGTACCAGAAATAACGACGTACCTCACAGAATAGGCTAGATGCTTCAAATAATTGCCTACAGTGTCCCTGACATGACCAGTGAAGAGCTGAGGGAGAAGGGCAAAAAAAATTTTTAAAGAAATCCATGCTTATTCTATAGGTGGACATCACCTCAGTTGTCAGTTTTGGAATAGATATATTTGACACATCAATATACACAGCATGTGCATTGAAGTACTTTCTTTCAGGCAAAAGAATCAAACGAGAAGTTTAGGAAAACACCAAATATTCAAAATCACTTAAAGCCCCCAGCTTCACTATGAGACATGCACAAACGACTTTCTCTTCTAATAGGGCTCTCTCCATTTCCCCGGAATCCCCTGTTACGGGTTACTTAAGCTATCTGGTGTCAACCACAAACACTGACCGTGAAGCCCCACGGTGTAATGCTCCAGCTTACTGCAGGTGAAGACACATATCGTCGCATACGGATCTGACATTGCCTTATCTCGGGCCTTTTGCTGTTGACATTTGTCACCAGTTCAAAACTTATTACAGCCACCATCTCCGTTCAAATTTACAGATACGTTTTAATTAATGGGGGGAAAACGTGTTTATCTCCTTCAAGCACCGCCCGGGTTTCAAGCATCTGTTATCTCCGGTGTGAAATTTAGGCTGACAAGAATCGACGCTTCGCACGCCGCAGCTCGGGAGCCGGCGCTGGCAGCCGGGCAGAGCGGGAGCCGGGCAGAGCGGGGAGCCGGGCAGAGCGGGGAGCCGGGCAGAGCGGGGAGCCGGCGCGGCCTCCGAGGGCGCCCGGCCCCGCTGCCTAACGAGGGCCCTGCTTAAACGAGTGTGCAGAGCACATCTGCCTGGCTCTGGGAGTTGGGTCTGTGTGACCAATTCAGCGTCTGAGAGTTAAATGAATGGTAAAGAGTCTAATTGTGAGTAAACAATGCCACATTAAGGAGCCGTAAACACAGCAGTAGGGACTAGAAGACTGAGCACTCAATCACAGATGTGGCTGCTTCGGTGCTGCCATTAATGATCTCCCCCGCCCGGACCTTATAACCGTGCTTTCGGCGCCGTTAGTCATTTGAAGGCGCTGCTTCCCCTTCCCGCTCATGCTGCCGCTCCAAGGCCCTTCCCAAAGCGCAAACCCCCCGCCCGCCCGCGGCCTGCGCACGCTGCTGCGCGCCCGCTGCTGCGCGCCCGCTGCGCCACCCAGGCAGGCAGCGCGACTCGGCGTCTGCTGCAGGGAACGCTGCCCGCCGCCGGCCCCGCACGCCGGGGGAGGGACAGAGACCGAAGCACCAGCTCCAGAACTTGGTCAGACAGCACCAAGAGCTTGCTAAACACCTGCATTATTTTTTACACTAATGACGTGTTTCCTCTTTGAAACTGTTGACTGAGCGTGTACGTCATGCACCCACAGACACATCGCTCTGGGCGGTCTGGGTCCAGACAATTTGGGAACAAGGACTTGGTAGGCATGAATATTTACCCACATTCTGACAGCCCTTGAGCAAGTTGCCTCGACTTCCTGGAGCTTAACCTCAGAGCAGTTACTCAGCAGTTACCTCAGAGTCAGAGCAGTTACTACCGTGACCATTGTGCCTTAGTTTCCTCCTGCACAAAATGGGAAGAGTCCCGATTCATGTGAGCAGGAGGCTGTGAAATCCTGTGAGCTGCAGATCCTGTGAAATGGTAAAAAACACACCAGCTGAATAAAGTATATGAGGGGAGATACCGAATTCCTGTTCATCATTTTGTTTCTCTTTTCCCTTTACTCCCATTCTCATTGCTTATTGATTTTTGTTTCCAGCTGACATACAAGCGACAGCCTACATTAAGACAACAGCAGCTGAAGCATCAGTAAAGACAACATCACTATATACCATTAAAAAAAAAAAAAATCTAGTGTTTGATGATGCACGTTTACCCCTCCAAGAAATGCCCTAGGAAAATGCAGCCTCCCCCAAAGGGGGACTAGTACAAGGTGGGTGGGCTTCAAAAAATGCTTCTCTGCATGATGTCCAGTAGGAGAATCCCTTTCAAAAACAGTGAGATGGACGAGCTGTCATCAACCCACTCCATACCCTGCTTTGCAGGACACTCATAAAATGGGGAAAGGACAGTTCTGGTTTGTTCAACACAAGATAAAAACGCATGAAAGGTGATTGACATGAAGAAAGTGGAAGTGTGGTAAACTACTTGAAACATACACTTCTGGAAGCACTGATCTACTAGAATAACTCGGTCGTGTCTATCCTCTAGTTGCTGAAAGACTAACCACCACTTTAAAACAATTGAAATCCCTATATATTGTGACAATAAGCTTTTAATTAATTTGCCATATTACATGTATCAACAGCTAGACAGAACTGGAGCTTAACAGCAATTTATCTTCAATCTGGTTTTGAAGCCAACACAAATATTTCTCCATTTCACCCTGCTTTTGACTCACTATATAAGTAGAAGCAAAAGGGCCCAAACCACTGCTGGCATTAACGTCACAAAAGGTGTAACCTGGTTAAAATCAGTGGCATTGACTCTCCTTGTGCCAGCAATGAACTGGGATCTCTGTCTTCACTTGTGCCACTCTGCAATTAAAAGAATTTGATGTAAGAATGGTTATGAATGAACTCATGAGACTCTCACATGAAATGACACAGGCCCCAGGTTTGCATGGTCCTGAGGCTGCGTTTTGACTGCTAGGCAGAGACCTTCCCCCTTTCTGGTTAAGGAAAATTAACTGTGCTCTCTCACCAAAGCTACATGCACTGTGCAAACCCCACACAGAGGTTCCCACTGAGGTGCTCCCACTTCTAAACCCGCAGCGGAACAGGAGCCTCTGCTCTGTTCAGCAGCTCCCTCCCACAACACAAGCCATGGAGGGGGCAAGGCTCCAGCTGGGCTTCTCCTGCACGAGTAGGACACTCACCAGTACTACCAGCAGTGCAATTGGATAGAGAGAATTAAAAACAAACCAAAAAACAACAAACCACACCACCACCACCCCAAAAAAGGAATACGTGATGGAATAAAGGACTTCCCTGCTTATTCTGTCCAGGCTTTTCTGTTGAGATTGTCACCAAGAATATTACCAGGGTTTTGTGCTGGTGAACCCAGGCACCACCTACTTTCACTTGGCCATTGCATCAGCATTATGCAAACAGGGCTCTTAGCCTAGGCTCGATGTGAGTGGGTAAACAAGGATTTCCCTCTATCTTTTGCCATTCAGCCCCATACAAGTATTAATAAGGCAAATCTCCAAAATCCAGATGCTCAAACCTGAGGAATGGTTCCAGAAGGGCAGAAATCTTTAACAGAGGCTCAAGTGAAAAGAGAGACAACCTTCCTGAGACAGCCGGTCCATATTTGTATTCTCCAGTTTATTCAGTCTTCCTCTGATTATTTCATTAGCTCTTCACTTTTTAATGAGTGTAATCCCACAACTCCCCAAGCATGCACACTACACAGCCTGTCCCTAGAAATTATCTCCCTCTGCCTTTTATAAAAGCTCTCTCACAAACAGACTGCTCCACGCTGTACACACATATCCATGTAACTAACACAATTTGCCAATTTGCCAAAGGGCAAAAAACTCTAAGCTCCCTTTATTTGCCTTGCTGCTGAGTGATCTCAGCCCCAGTGACTAAGAGTCAAGCAGCGAGCTGTGGGGAGATGCCATGCTGCAGCTAAACTCACCTCAGCTGCAAGCAGCAGAGCTGCCATCTTGCTAATCAGCTTTAATTTAGCTGTCTCACAGCTTCATAAGTAAATAAAGACTTACTTAGTGTCAGAAATATCAGTATTTAACCGCAGAGTTAAAAAAGTATGGTAATTAAAAGAGTGCCACAAGTCACAGCTCTG
The DNA here is from genome assembly GCF_035582795.1 of Mycteria americana. Taxonomy (NCBI): domain Eukaryota; kingdom Metazoa; phylum Chordata; class Aves; order Ciconiiformes; family Ciconiidae; genus Mycteria; species Mycteria americana. The sequence goes on from NC_134372.1 coordinate 31,308,831, forward strand.
TGCAATCCTAACAGATTGTAGGGTTTGCCTTTTTGAACCTCTCAGCATGTTTAGAAACTTGAGTAAAACAACAAAAGGTGTTAATAGCTTTAAGGGGAGCACCATGCTGATAGATTACCCATTATGGTTATCCACTCACAGCGAAATGGCAAATCGGTTTGATCAATTCGATTTTAATGTAAAGTGGAACTTGAAAAAAACAGCAATGAGCAAAGAGAAGACCTTTTGTTGCTAATGTGTCTGAAAAAAGCACTTAATTGAGGTCATAATAATATTAGCAGTTATCACCATCAATAATTCAGCCTTATTTATTACTACATGGTAAAGTTCTGTCAAACAGGAATCGTTCCGGCTTTGTTATACATGTTAACATGAAGCTAGCTGTTGGGTGATTGGTATATATTTCACCAGCTGCTCAAAACCGCAGGATAGCAAGAACTAATGATATTCTTTCTTGGTCCTTGCATTACACAATAGTTAATTTGCTGTATGCAGAAATATACGTTACAAATATAATAGTCCCACATAAAGTATGCGTAATAAAAAAAGCATTATATCTGAAACAGTGACTGACTAATCTTGCCTGAGCTATCTGTCATAGGGAAAACAATTTCAATTCCTGCATGATTTAGTACTCCTACAGCAGGAGAAACATAAATTCTGCCTCTTCACACAGTTCTAGTCACCTGTGATTAGTTATCTTTAAAAAATCTAAACGAACGTATAATTGTACAATTATAGATGCTAACTCCAGTGTTAAAATTTAAAATGTATTAGTCTCGTAAAATGCCTCATTAATCTCTGGGTCTTAAAGGACATACTTGTCCGGTAATGAGCCAAATGCAGGAAATATGTGTGTGATGGTGGATGGGGGAATTTTAGCTCCCAAGTATTTTTTTTTTTTAACCTTAGAATCGGTTTATTCCTACAAAATCTGTTTACCAAACACAAAGAAGTTGTCAGTGACACAGTCAGTTGTAGTTCTCTGGTCATTAACTATGGAAATAAGCTGTTTTGAAGAGATTAGTTTTTCCTTATACACGATATTCATGGATTTATAACAGCTATATAATTACTGACTGGAACTGCAACCAGAAAGCTCGGGCAGGAATATTGATCTCTCCCTGTCTGCTAATGACCGCTTCTCCCCTGCGCTGATGGCAGGAAGCCTTCTATTAGGTTTTTACCACCTTCCTTAAGGAAAAAAGAAGGCAAAAAAGAAAAGCAAAGAAAGACCGTAGGGGCACCTGTGAAAACCACAGCTTATCCCGCTCAGAGCCTGTCGGGCGGTGGCATGAGCCGCCGCAGCCCTCGGCGCGGACAGCGGGGCAGCCCCAGCGTGGGGCGGAGCGCGGAGCTCGGAGCGCGGAGCGCGGAGCGTAGAGCGCGGCCGGGAGGGCGGGCAGCGGGGGAGGCGCGGAGGGGGCCGGCAGCCCCTCGGAGGGCGAAGCCGCTTGGCAGCAGCGACATGGCTCCTTGAAGGAGCTACAGCAGACTGACACAGTGGCCTGCGAGGCATTAAAATGTAGGCATTAAGAACTGTTAAATTGCACAGAGGGATTCTTAACCTCAGCCCTTTGGCAACACAGTGATGTTTCTTCCCTTTTCTTCTTGAAAGGGCCGTACACAGTAGATTTATTTTTTTTTTCCCAGTGCCTCACTGATCAGACCTCACTAATTCTGGATGCCGGTTCCTTGCCGTACACAAACCCCGTTAATGACGGCTATAGAGCGTCTGAAGGACTGCCTCAAAAAATAATCTTGCCGCGCTGCCCCTCTCCCGCTGCCCTCCCGCCTGCCCTCTTCAATAGCCGTGCCGGCCGTATCACTCCAGAGCACATCTGGATTCATAGATTTGAACCTTTTGATCCTGCAAATCTAACAGCTCCAGACAAGCCTGCCTTTGCAAGTGGGGCTGTGCAGATTCCCGACCCAATTTGAATGAGAAAGGTGAGGCTCTCTGTTGTCTAAATGGACAAGCAAATGTTCAAAACGATTTTAAACTGTGGACCATTATTGTTTGCCCTGGAGCTCAAGTGGACGTGTTTTTTTTTTTTTCTTCCTCTTTCCCTGAAACACAAGTTATCCTCAGGCTCAACAACCTGACATGCGGTTCATGACAATAATAAGGTATCACTCAGCCAGTTTGGAGAGAGCTGCCAAAAGAGACTCCTCTTCTTCCCGAGCTGGTGGGTTGGTTCGGGGGTTTTGTGTTTTTAAACGGCGTGACATTTTAAAAGTTATTAGAGCATTCATGCTGCTCTTTAATGAATACAGCTTTATGAAACTACTGATATGGAATTAACATAAGTTTACCTCTGAATGCAAGTCTCTGTTTTTTCCTATTTTACTATCATTACTTCATTAAATCAACACTGAAAAAGACTAGCCTTGCCAAATTTCTCACTGCACATTCAACTGTTTGCCCATGACAGTATTTGAATGTGCTTATTATTTCTAGTAAAGCCCTTATCATTTTCACTGTGAAATTTAAATCACCCTGATCCAACTCTTCTTAGCTAAAGTCAGCTTTATCAACCACAAGAGATGTGGGATTTTAAAAAGATCTGAGTAAATTCACATTGTTTGGATAAACTCATTCAGGGGGTTCAGCAAATGAAAGCTGAAATAGATATGTATTCCAAGGAGGTTATGGACTGCTCAAAACCAAAGAAGTTAAAGCATAATTTAAAAAAAAAAAAAAAAAAGAAGGAAAAAGTTAATGGTATCAGTATCTTTTTAATGAGGGCAGTCACAGCCCAGGTTTTGAATTGGCATTTCTGTGCCTCCACAATAATTCAGGTGAAAAGTAAAAACCATTAAACTGTTTACAGAAAAATATTTTTTTTGTCTACAATCCACTCTGCTATGTTATCTGGTAAGTGTTGTGCTATCAAAAATGTTAAGGTCTGCATTTATGCATTATCCCACAATTTAAGTAACTGTGTATCATGTATATTTAAAGCCATCTCTCTGTAGTTTTAATTATCTCAGTCTGCAGGGACAAAATGCAGCTCCCATGCCTGAGACCGAAATGAAAGTGCTGCACGCTGACAGCTAAGATGTCTGTCCTAGCTTGTTGAGATTTCCTGTAAAATTTGCATTGAAAAGGCAGCTCTAAATATACTTAAAATAAAAAGAGCATTTGCATCTAATTTGCTACACTTGCAGTATTAAAGTTTTATCTGAATAAAGACATGTCAAATGGATTTATATAGTTAAGCTGATAGCTTTTAAAGTCAACACAGTAACATCAGCTAAATTCAACAAAGTAATGGCAGCAGCTAATGGCATTTATTAGTTTATCATCATTTACTTAAAAACCATAACGCAGATCATTTTATTTTCACATTACTGTTTGTGATTCTTTGACTCAGTTTGTATTGATTCCACAAATTATGGCAGAAGCTGACATTTATCTAACAGAGTTTTCCAAGCTATAAATGTTGGCTTTAGTGGGAAGCAATTGAACACTTGCCACACAATAGTTTGAGCCAGCTAGAAACAACCATCTTCAAATAAACACATTTGGCAACCATTTTAAAATACGATTGTTGCTTGTCTGATAATGACAGAAGGGTTTTTGTTACTGATAAGGCTCTTATTACAAACCACTGCCTATGTAATCTACAGCTTGATCACACAAAGTGCTAAGCACATTCACCCCAACCCAGCAAAGCGCTGAAGCATTAAGCTTTGTTTTAAAGATATGCATAATAGCAAGCAAGTCTTTTTACAGTACTTCTCTTCTGCAGATGTCAAAGAACTTCACAAAAGAGATCATCACTGTTTACACAGAAGGAAACTGAGGTGGAGAGAATCCAAATCACACTCAGTGCTGCAGTGGGACTTGATGATGTGAGTCCCAATTTAGTGTTCTGCGCATTAGGTTTTACTGCCACCTTATGCTCCTGGTGACTTCAAAGTGTCATCATCACTTGCCCAGACTTCAGTGGAGCTACTTGCCAAAAGCACGTGCTTATGATAAAGATTGTTGAAGGGGCCTGAATGTTACACAACAGTCTCTTGACTGTAAATCCATGGTAAAAAGCAGGGCTTATGAATTATACTCTCAATTCTGCTATAGCTGCCCATTTCACCCTCTTTTTAATAATAATTACTGAGGCCTAAAAATTTACCAGGAAATACTAGGCAATATTTTATTGCCACCATAAAAACTAGGCACCCACACAGTTTGATTTGTAAATATTTTGGGTGCGGACACCTACATGTCATCACTCAGTTTTACAACTGCATTTGAAAACAACATCAAGTTTCCAATCATGAGATCTACTCTCCTCCTCAGTGACAACTACGCCTGTTCTTCAGTGGAAGAAAAAAAACAACTGAGTTGGAGATAGGGTTTATTTTCAGAACTATGCACGGAGGTTAACATTCTTGCTAATGGGAGGCCCATGTCTAATTCCCCATGTCATATCCTAAACCTTTAATTCCAAAGAGATCACCAGCTTCTCTCTTTTTTTTTTTTGTAGCAAGGCCGTATTCCCAAGAAAAGTGACAATCACAAGTCACATTTGGCAAGAATCTGAAATGATCATGCTTTGTTCATGCCATTTATTATAATTCTCCCATACCAATGGGCTTTGTTCTACAGTGTCCTCACCCTGAACTCTGGCTTCTATTTCAGCACACATTTGTAATTCCCTATCCCTGCGCTGAGGAGCACAAACCTCTGGCTCACCAGAACAGCCTGAGACAGCTGGAGTGATAGATTCTGAGGCATACCCATCCTTCTTGAATCGCCATCTCACAGCTGGCCAACTTTCTTATGTGTAACTGCTGGATTGGGCAAGAAGGAGCAAGAAGGAGCTTCACTTGAAGCCCCAGTCTGACCTCATTCAATTCAAGAGGAATTCTGTTCTTATTTTAACAGCAGCTGGATCAAGTATTTATAAGGTTTTATTTTATTGAAGATTACTAATGAAAAACTACTGCAAAAATTTATTTTGGGGGGAAAAAAAGTTGCGTAAAAACATTATTTCTTTTGCTGTATAGGCTCTCTTCCTCTAGCTCAAGGAACATAGTTGCATCCTACTAAAAATGCATACCATATTTTACACCTATTTCAGTCATGCTGGACAGAATGACAATCCCAGAAGTTTCCACTGTGCCACAGAGAAAAGATGCATTCTCCTTGGGGCTGGAGGGGAGACAGTGCCTCTGGCAAGACTCCTCCAGTGGAGAATATTACGGCACAAGTGTTTTGAAGCAAAAGCGCAGGACCAGGTAGCTACAGCACTGCAAACAGCTTCAACATTTAAGAAGTAGGGCAGCTTAAAGGAGGAGAAATAGTTATATTCAAAGTCAGACAGAAAAAAAGCAGCCTCTTGGTTTTCATCCAAATGCAAATAGAAAGCCAGCGCAGCTGCTGAAGAACTGGTTCCTGCCAGCTCCACCTGAGAAACAGGGCATTTTGCACAGTAGTAGTTAGAGCCTCCATATGGCTTTGAGGTACAGCCCCTAAGCAGTTTAGTTTGACCTGAAAACCCCAGGGCATGGGAGAAGTTTCCCACCCCTGATCACAGACATGGGCTGGAGGAGCTGTTCTGAGCACTAATCCCTCTAGAGTAACGTGAAGCGGAGCAACCTCACTAAGTTCACGTCCTTTCAGTTGCATCTCACTATGCTATGGTGAGTTTTCCTTTTCAGTTCAATCTTCTTATACTTCAAACAGCTCATTCCTAACTTGTGCTAGCAATGGCCATTCTCCACTTTCATTCTCCCCCACTGGGGCCCTTCCTACCCCACACAGGAATGAAACAACAGCACCCCAGCTGGTGCCTACACTGTAGCAGGCATGATAATGTCAACCAGATATAGGGCCACATCCTCAACCGATGCAAATTATCCTAACTTCATTTACTTCAGTGGAGCTCTTGGTGTTTTCTATCAGATAAGGATGTGGGCTTTAGCATTAACCGTGTGCAGAGCAAAAATCCGCCATTTCAAGCTTCATTATGAAACAAGTGCTACATTAGCACTGAGCATGGAAAATCTCAGAATTTCCCTTTAATGATCTTGAAGATTATGTGCAGTAGGAAAGAAGTGGAAAATCTGTCATAAATATCACTGAATATTTTTAATAGCTAAAAGCTAGGCTTTAACACTCCTGCCTAAAAACCTAGAGACTATTCATTAACGAGGAAGCGAGGGAATTGGTTTGTCATTATACTATGCCTGTGAGACAGAACACAACGGAAAGACAAAGTTCTCAGGCCTGGAGACTGCATAGGCTTAGGAAAAAAAGTAGATGGGCAAGCACAGCCATATTAAAATATAGTATGTATAAATATGGAAATGACTCTGAAAAATCTCAGGATGCACTTATTAAATATTGGCTGTTGCAGCCTGTTCTTTTCTCATCTTTGGCAACCCTTTTAGTCACTACACATCATCTGACGGCAGCAGGAAATACCTGTGATGGTGACTTGCTTTTCAGTATCTCTGCTGACAGCTGGAGACAGCTTACATGAGTGGAGTCTGCAGTGGACTGCCCCCGCTTCCTGATCACGTGCAGCAGGTGCCCAGAACACCGTAATTCTGAGAAGGCATCAGAGCACTACTGCCTGAATTGATTGTTATGGCTTTAACTCTACAATGACAGAAAACGTTCCTCAAATCAACTTTAACCCCGTTTTCCAAGCCCTGGCCTATGCTCATGCACTACCCCAGCCTGCTCCAGTACACGTGCATCTCCCAAGAATACCTGCAGTTGGCTTAGGCTTGAAGAAAGACCTCTAACACTGTCCCGACCTCAGAGCAAGAAGTGGAATCCCATTTCCTCTCAAAGCAGCTATGGAGATGGAAGACGCTGCAGCTTTGCCCGCTGTCTCAGCACGCTCTTATGAGTCTAATCCATACTGACACAAAACCTTGAGAAGTGTCCACGTAATGAGAATAATGCTTGACAGGAGGACATAAAGAACTACTCCAGAAGGTTGTAGTTTCTACAAGGAGACCAACTTACTTCCTTAGATGCAAAGGTTGTGTGGGGCAAAAGCATCTTCTCTCTTTCACAGGAGCTGGAAGTCTGCTATGAATTACATGTTATTTGCCAAAAAGAAACAAACAAAAAATATTGTGAATACATGTCTTCTATGGGAAAAGAATTAACCCAGTATGTACCACTGTATTTCACTGCTGTTTTTAACAGAATTAATTCCCTGGAAAGCTTCATTTGAAGAAGGGAACTGACAATTATTGCAGCCTTTATAAAAATGATCAGTTCACTTCGATTGCATTTGGTGATGGTTAGAGGAGTTTTTTGTTCGGGTAAGTTTCATGCTGCCACACATAATTTCACTTACGCTTGTCTACAAAAAAAAATCTCTGTATCTCTGTTTCTGCAAAATGATACCCACCATGTATCCTTACCCCACAGAAATCTTTCGAGTGTAGGAAAAACAGCCCTTTCTTCTTTCTTTCCCTTATAGCCCATTAATGACAAGTTTGCCCTCTTTTTGGAGTCAAACTTTTGCCAAACAAAAAAACCAGCAACAAAACCTTTGTGAGAATTAAAGGAATGAATATGCAAACTACACAACCCCCAAACAGCCAAATAGGAAGAATAACAATAGAATTGTAATTAAAACATTACCATTCACTTTATGGACTGATTGCATGCTCCCCTTCCCCTCTCCCTTCTGAACCAGGCTTTCATTTAGAGTTGGAGGGAGCAACAGAAATCTCTTGGTCTCAGCTGCTAACCAGTAAGGCCTCAGACTTATAAAGAAAGTCAGTTCTGTCCATGCATGGCTCGTGAGCTCCCACGTATGTGTTTACTGAAGGATGGTTCCCACACAGCCATTACATTGCATTTTTGAATACCAAAGATTCAGGTCCTGAGAAACTGTTTTACTCGCTTATCACCAAGTAACGTGCCAAGTTAAAAAAACCATCTTCAGTGATCTGCTAATCAGTCTTTCCTACTACGGTCTACTCTATTGTCTACATTCGAGATAATGAATATTAAAATTGCACAATTCATCCCACAGGGTGTTTTTCAAATTATACAGAGCACAATAGCATCCCTTTTCTTGCTGTTGAAATTCCGCCTTCTTTAGGGTGGAAACACAGGAGATATGGATGAGTGGAACATAACACTCTGCAGCAAAGAGGGGAGGAGAAATCCACACCAAATATAGCAGGGCAAACCTTTAATCTTACAGAAAAATGAAAAGGTCGTTGGATCTTTGCTATCGTCAGCCACTGCACACAAAATCAAACATGTCCATGTGTAAACCGCAGCTGGCCAACTGCATGCAAACAGAGCAGGTTGCGTAAAGTGACAAGATCAGCATGCAAGTTAGTGAGGCTTGCACGTATATTTTGATGTACGCGCAAGACAGAAAGGGCTATCTTATACCCATATGAAGAGCATAAGCACATACTTGCATGCTCCGTTCCAAAAGACAACCCTTCCCCTAAGCTACAGAATACAGCCCTGGAGAGGTGAAAGGCAGTGTCAGCCTGGCTGGGTGCTGACCAGATATCCAGCATGTCTGGGAATTTCTAACTTGGTGTTTAGATCACAAAATGTCTGCTCTCTGGAAACCAGGGAATGACACAGGGTTTCAATGTAGTTTGGTTTTATAATAAAATTATTTCCATTTATTAAATAACAATTCTTTAGAATGGCAAAAATTCACAAAGACAGTAAATTTAAACAGAACTTTTGAAAGTGACCTAGTTCCCAGAAATTAGTGGCGAAACTCCTAGTGGGTTTGGTGAGAGAAGAGGCCCACACTGAAGATATGTTTGCAAAGGTTTAAAAACTTTACCTCAGAAACTTTCAACTCCAGAATCAAACAGAAAAACCTTTCCAAAAGCCTATCCTGAACCCCTCATCCATTTATAACTAGACAGGCAGAATATTTAGCTCACACGTCCATGCCCTTTTCAGAGCATAAGAGAACCTCCGACATTTCATCTAATAACCAGAAACAGAGGCTGCTGCCAGTTGGGCAGGCGTGGAGGGTGGGTGCGTCCATACCCTGCAACTTCAGTGGTAGCTCAGCACCCCCTTCCCTCCCACCCAGAACTTCTCTGTACGTTGCAAGATCAGGCTTTTCAAAAGAAATGGGAAAATACAGTGTATCGTGTTAACTTCCCTCCTTCTTTAAGATATACTGTACAGGTCATAACTTATCCTTTTTAATAAAAAAGAAATAAATTTACTTTTTGAGTGTCATTTCTGACCACTGCTGCCCCTTTGCTAAAGCCACAGGGCTTCACAGTAGACAGCCTGATGGAATTCCAGTTCACAGCTTAATTTTCCTCCTGATAAAAGAGACAAAAAGTTCCTTTCAGTAAAAATAAAATTTAATACGGTCCGCAAATTTGATATATTACAACCTCTGACCTCAGCTTAATTGTTCACAAAGGGCTAACAGTACCGCTGGCAAGTAAATGACTTCTACAGAGTGTTGCAACTCTGATAGCTCAAGAGAAGGGGAGCAGCAGTCTGACAGATAATCAAAATTTTTAATGTGAACCATAGTGAGAGAGGTTATTCAGAGCACACCCAGACTGTAGGAGCCTTCCACAGCTGCCATGGTAGCTCCTTAGGATGAGAAATGCTTAAACATCATCCTCACTCAACTTCGTTAAGTGTTGCTGCTGCTAGTTACCAACCAATACAGAGTCTGACACTTTACGGCAACAGACAGCAACGACCTGGGATCTACAGGGACAGGAACATGGTACTTGCATTTCTTAGAGGCCAAACCTGCCCCCAGTTCTGTGGCCCTGAAGAGCTTTTCTTAGAGTTTGACAAGGAACCGAGGGAAAGAGAATGAAGACAAAAAGCAAGGAGTCATGCAAAAACATCCACCACTGGCCCATGGCGACTGACCTTTTAAAGGCTACTGCAGAGAGCAGGATTTTAGCGAGGCAGCTGGGGCTGCCACTGCTTACACAGGTTTGCAAGGGCCCATAGGGTGCAGGGCAAAGGGAGGGTGGAAGAGAGGCAAGGGGGAAGAAGTGGTGTTTGTCCTGGCTGTTTTGATTTGAGAAGTTAGGGAAGGACTAAATTTGTTGCATTATAACACATACTCCACCTTACTGTCCGGAGAGTGTCAAAACTGAACACTCTGCACGCTCCAGGTAGACACAAGAATATTTAATTTGTGCTTCTTGGTTAAAGTTATACAACTCAACTTCAGATCCCTCTCCTACTGAAACTCATATATTGTTGTGATGGGTTGACCTTGGCCAGATGGCCAACCAGCCACTCTCTCACTCCCCCTCCTCAACAGCACAGGAGTAGAAAATGAGATGGAAAAGCTCACGGGTCAAGATAAAGACACGGAGATCACTAACCTGTTACTGTCACAGACAAAACAGGCTGGACTTGGGGAAAATTAATTTGATTGCCAATTAAAACAGATTTGGATAATGAGAAACAAAACCTAACACACCTTCCCCCACGCCACCCCTTTTTCCCAGGCTCGATTTCGCTCCTTCGTTCCCAACTCCTCTACCTCTCCCTCACCCGAGCAGCGCAGAGGGAATGGGGAACAGGGGGTTGCAGTCAGTCCGTAACAGTTCCTCTCTGCCACTCCTTCCTCCTGACGCTTTTCCACTGCTTCAGTGTGGATCCTTCCATGGGCTGCAGTACTTCAGGATAAATCTGCTCCTGCATGGGCCCTCCATGGAGGCTACAGCTCCTGCCAGGAGAACCTGCTCCTCCGTGGGATCTCCACAAGCTGCACTTCCTTCAGGGAACATCCACCTGTTCCAGCATGGGGGCCTCCATGGGCTGCACTGTGGATATCTGCTCTGGTATAGTCCTCCATGGGCTGCAGGGAAATACCTGCTCCACCATGGTCCTCTCCATGGGCTGCAGGGAAATATCTGCTCCAGCACCTGGAGCACCTCCTCCCCCTCCTTCTTCTCTGACTTTGGTGCTCTCAGGGCTGTTTCTCACATTTCTTTCCCCCTCACACCTCGCTGCCTGAGCAGCATTCTGCCCTTTCTTAAGTATGTTTTCACAGAGGTGCCACCAGTTTCACTGATGCCCTGCTGTGGGTTCCAGCTGTATCTGGCATGGGGCGGCTCCTGGTCTCCTCTCACAGAGGCCACCCCTGCAGCCCCCACTCCTACCAACACCTGGCCACAGACACCCAGTACAGATGCACAGTACATAGGCAACTTACCAAGCTGACTCTGCTCCCCACATGATGTCCTGCTGAAGTCAGCAGAAACCTGCGACACACAGAGCTGGTGTGGGGAGAGAATGAGCCCATGGAGTTTAAGGGACCATACTGACAATATTACCAAACAGGTCCTTACGTTCTCCTTGTACTGGGAACACACAAAGCAAGTTACTTTGGTCAGGAAGATAGCATGATCTGTAAGCTGGTTTAGCTCATTGTCTTTATTATATTGGACAAAAGCAGGAAAATCACATAGCTGTCCCAGCAGTTGATTTGGTAGCTAAAAGAGAGATGGGTCAGGGGCTTACACAGATGAGCAGATGCTCACCTGCATAGTCTAAACCAAACTAAAACCAGTACCGTTCTTGTTCCTCCAGGATATCGAGAAGCCAGCAGCAACAGAAAGCATTTATTATCCCACTGTTAATCTGGGTAGGATTTTGGAGCTGTATAACATCATGAAAAGACCATACCTATTAAAAATACAGTAGCAGTGTGCATGCATGTCTATAAAGGGAGAGCACTTGCTGAAGTGCTGAACTGTGCATACATTTACACCTTACCAGGCACAGGTCGTTAACAGAAGTACTTATCCAAATAGTGCTGAACGCAGTTTCCTCCTTCCCTTGCTGATTCAGTGTGTGGTCAGCAACATCAAATAGCTCCCACGGAGAGCACCTGCAGCCCCCAGAGACCACCGACAATTGCATTTGTTCTGGCAACTGTCGCTCACCCTCAGGGTCTGCTCCGTAGTGGGTTGCCACTTGCAGGCTGAGGCTCACAGCAGAAAGGAACCCAAACTGTATTCTACTAGAAAAAGGAATTCTAAACCACACATACCAGGTGAGAGGGTAAATGCCTGATGCCTCTTCCCCAAAACATGGAAGACAACGGCGACCTTCGTGCTACCCTGCGCAGGCACTGCCCAAACCACGGAAGGATCCAGCCTCTTCAGCATCACCCCTGTGAACGCCACATCCGAGGAGCAGCACCACCACCCCAGTGCACTAACTCTGCTATGCACCATTAACAACCACATTGTTTGGCTTCTTGACGGCAAAAAGGGTGGTGAAAACTATACCTGTCTTCATGGTGGTGAAAGACAGCTGAGCTACCTACATCTGCAAACCAAAGGGAAAGAACATTTTTAGATGAGAGGGTATCTCTGGCTAAACATAGCCAAAATCACTAGTCTCTTCCTAAATTAGGGATGCTGATATATCCAGCAGCCACTATTCATATCAGTTGGTTTAGTGTCACTGGAAAGCAACTACCAAAGCCTTCAGAAGTTCATATTTCAATTTTAAAGCTGAGGCTTTTTTACCTAATGTCCCTAAGGCAATTGTCTGGTCAAATGTCAGAGTTTATATTGCTGAATGAAATCTCTATGTTTATGAGATCTCTGCAGTTTGGGAACCACATTAGACTCCATTTGAGCTTCTCAGATTATACTGTGTTGTGGATATCTTCTCTTTTCCCCTCTGTTTGGAACATATCTCAATCTCCTCATATTCCTACAAACCACTGAAAATATCTATCTCTCTCTCTCTGTCATGTTTGAATATGAGTTTCATTGTTGTGGGATTTTCCCCCACTAATTCACTTATTAAAAAAAGAATCTTTCCATTGATGTTGTTTCTGTATGCTTTTGAGTCTAATATCCTGCAAATTGGTAATTTATTTACTTTTTCCTTAGCAAAACATTGCCTGGATTTTGATCTCTTATGACAAATGCCAAGCTTCAAACTTCATTTTAACTCGTTGACTCCCCTTCCTTTTTATCTCTCTGATCTTCTTGGGTTTTTCCCCCCAGTCACTGCATTACTGACAACAGGGCTTGACTCCTTTGTTTTGGCATAAGGACAGCGCAAGTGTTACCTGTTGCTGCAGATTAGCAACTGTTTTCCATGTGTGTTATGCCCGTCCCACATTCATGGGCTGCCACTCTGCTGACTGCACATTAGTGACCCAATGGTCATGTAACTGGATGGCATTTGGAGCCTTACCTATCAATTCAAGTCATGTGGCTTGAAGGCATTTCTTGATCTGCAAACTTAAGAAACTTTTTCAACCACTATACTAGAGCACTTGCTCCTCTGCCAGATCTGAGTCATTAAATCTTTTTGCCATTTTTCCTAGCAGTGGGTTTGTACTCATGTTTTTAAGGTCTCCCTCTAGTTTGGGGTCTCTATATTTCTGAGTGTCCAGCTCGTGACACCTACAAGCTAGTACCAAATTTCATGCACTGTTAATTCCACTGGACTTGTTAGTTCAAAAAGCTCAAGATGGACACCAAAACTATGGAAATGTGTTTTTTGAAGTTTGGTCTTGACAGAGGACTCTTACTTGGTCAGAGAAGCTGGACTGCTACACTATATGGAAGAACAGCACTGATGATGGCAATGGACATAAATGTGAATGTTCCTATTGCAGAGAGTTTTCCTACCAAAACTTTTAACTTACGTGCCCTAAACTTTATTTTGTTAATATATAAAGGCCACTCTCCTTTACAAGACTGAATTGAACACTCTCCTTTACAAGACTGAATCTAAATAATATACTACCTAATGAAAAACTGCCTCTTTAGACACAGAACAGAGTGAATCCACTTTCCTGTTTCCACAAAAGATAGCGGTTAAGACCCCCATTCCTCCCCCTCATGCTCCCACTCCCCTGCACATGCTTATGTGACTGGCATTGGCACGTGGCTGCAGCACCTTGGCACCCGTTTCACCCACCCATGAGAGCTCCCACCGTTCCTCTTGCAATTGCAGCATGTGTGTGAAATAGGACAAAGTAAAAGGAGTATTTTAGTTGCAAGAGAGAGCACGCAGTAAGCTTCACAGTACACTTTTTTCTTCTATAGTCAAGGTTTAACTTTTTTAGCTTTGTTCTCCTCATATTTCTGCTAGATCCTCTCCATCTTTGGGAAAGCAATAGGTACCAGATGCTGACAAGATAGCACTGAACTAAGCCCAGAAGTTGAATTTTCATATTATCTTTCATACAATGAGCATCTGTACTTTTTCCATTTATTTGTCTAAGCAAGTTCCTCCATTTCCTTCTGGTTTTGTTTTTTTTTTTAATATTATTGGCTGATACCCAAGTAGGTAAAGTATTTCAGCGCCATCCCATCTCTAAGTTCAAATAAAAAAAAAAAAAAAAAGAAAAGAAAGAAACAGTGTAAGGTTGATCACACACTTGTTATTAAGTCAAAGCCGGATTCAAGTGTTTGTGTGAGGTAGAATTATCTCATTCTTTTTGTCTGTGTCTTTCTGTGATCTACCAGTCAAGTATGTGATTGGATTTCAGCTCAACAAAACCTTAAATTACACACCTATTGTGCCTGAGCTAAGCCTAGTTTCACAGCACTGGAGAAGGCTCCTCACTGCTCTTTTGGCACTGTTCGATCTGGCTTCTGCTATCATCCGCAGGTTGATGAATGAGTAATAGGATTAGAAAGTCTCATCTCTGAAATGCTGTAATTGTCACATTTGGTGAATTGACAAAAGGCCCGGGTGATGGAGAGGTGCTCCGTAATGTAAAGTCATACGCTCAACCTGCACTCACTAGCCAACGCTAAGAGAATGGGAGGAATAAAAGGAATCCCTCCAGCGCTCCATTCACTCAACATACACAGATACCTGCACACTCTAAATTAACCCTTTATGCATGAGCTTGTTGGAAGGCAGAGTGCTCTGCCTCTTAAAGGATCTTCTCTCGCCGCGAGGAAGATGATATATTTGTTGATACTTTGGTTAGTGCAGGAGATTAAAAAGTCTAGGAGGGCTGGGAGCAGGGAGCAGATTTTCCCGTCCTCCCCAGGAATCTTAAATTCAAAAGACCAGGGGAGAGATTTTCCCCCAGGCAAGCAGAAAAGCACAGCTCAAGCCACAACTCAACAGGTGAGGATCTGAGCCCCTGTATTCATACAGACTGCCTTTCCATCCACCATCGAGGAGGGTCAGTGCCACACTGGTTCTGACACAGAAATGCCACACATTTCTCTCTGTGGGCCCACCTATATTAGTCCAGGTGTGTCTGAAAATGGACAAAGTTTTCAGTGTGGCTCCTATTCCAAGTCTTATTTCAAAAGGGCAGATTTCCAAAGGGATTTACAAGCCAGACTTGGGTAGATGTGTTAGTAAGGTACACTGGGAACCTACCTGCCTAAATAGCTAGGTGAACATAGCATTGAAAAGCCTAACAGCAGAAAAAAAGCAGAACAGATGAGCAAAACCTTTCTGTTGTTTCTTTCTCCTATTTACTGTTTTAATTTCCACTGTTTACAAGCAATGGCAACATCCCTGTTTTCAAATAGAAGGATGGAAAATTAAAAAAACACAGTGAGGTAGTTCTCTATTCTGAAGTACCATCGGCACTGCCTTCTCCTGAGAAATGGCTTCATACGGTGCATACAAATTAACAGAGCACTTTATTCCTGTTCCCCTTTTATTAAAAAAGAATATCAAAAGCCAACATCGCTTTGGCTGAAAGAACGTGTCCCCAAATGCTCTACAGATGCAGCATGTGAGGTCAACATTCGCCATCCCCCTTTCTCTGTCAGTGAGAGTTTCATTTTAATTACAAGTGCATGTTTTGCACATTGTAAAACTACCCCTGGCTCTGACCACCATAAGAAAAGGAACATTTAGCTCAGGAAACAGTAGCTGACCCTGTCTGCTCTTTTTCTTCCTTGGCATCAGCTTAGACTATTAACACCTTATGTGTGTTGCCTGTGTGTCCCACATATGTGTGCTCTGCATCCATTTCATGCAATACCTGTCGTAAGTGCATACTAAAAGCTTCCCACTGGGAATTCTCTGCTTTGTTTGACTCCTCTTCTTGGCGTCTTGCTTAGCTATTGAATTCATCTGCTTGACAGAGAAACCTTTCTATGTACTAAAAGCTTTGTCCTTGGAAAGCTGTGACATTAGACTTAAACACATAGAGGCCTTTTTCACCTCTCAGTTCACTTCTTAATTATTCATTCCCAACAGAGGAAATCAGGAGAAACCTCAGCAGCCAATGTAAACATTTTGTAGTGGAAGGCAATTTTTTTTCTCCCCAAGAGCACAGTGTGACCATGATAGTTGAGTTCCTTACCAAGAAACCACTCTGGGTTTTGTACAAAAAAATGGGAAATAAGAATCCTTTATTTTTTGTGGGAAAGGACTGATACAGAGCAAAACACAGCCCATTTGATGGTGACTATTTTGCTCTGAGAGTATTTTGCTAAATGATTTCAGAGAAAAGGGCCAAGTCTCCAATGCATGTTCCATTTACAATTTTCATTTTCTTCTGCCCCAGCTCAGAGCAGCCATCCTAGAAGCCCAACTAGCACCTTGTAACACGGGATAAGATCACCTGGTGACTGTCGGTTTAGAGATTTTCCAGCTAATGTGGCAGCTACTCTAAAGAATCGCTTTCCAGTAGAGCAGTGTCTCCCCATGGGAGCACCTTCCCATTTTCACACACACGATCTGAAACAGCCGCCTTTCAGAGCACGCGGTTATTAACGGCAAGAGATGCCCTGTGCAAACAACTTGCAGAACCAGGGCTACAGCCAATATTTTTCCAGTCTTGCTGTAACCTTAACTGCAACACACAATATTGGCCTGCTCCCAGGAACCGTCAGTGGGAAGCGCATATAGCAACGGGCCACCCACTTACTGTTTTCGTAGAGAAAGTTTGCCAGGAGTGATATGTAGCTTGCACCACCTTCCTGAAACATTTCCACTCCCTGAGCCTGCACAGGTCTGCCCCTACCAACATCTCTCATTTCAAGCTGCCTTGCTCCACCTCCTGCTCCTTCCACGCAGCCCAATGTTCTCCTCCGACTGCTTCCTTTTTCCTTCATCACCTTTTCCTGGCTTCGTGCCTTTTTTCGTGCTGTCCCTAGCGCCTGGGACAACCTCTGATTAATGTTCAGCAAACAGCCTCCTCCACAGACCAGACCACACCCAAGCATGCTCTGTTTCTCTTATTTGGCATTATTCTGACTCGTGCCTTCCACCTTTCCAAAGCAAAGGCTCTGACTTGCTTGACAGCGAACAGCACCATTTGTTTCTTCAGAGCTCCATACCGGTTAGTGGGTGGGCCACTCGCTGTGCAAGTACCACCTGAGCTTCCCACGTGAGCAGCCAATGGCACAGTTTATGTATGAAATCAGCTACTATCATCCATAAACAAAAGGAAAAGCGCAGTATCATCCCAGAGCTGCACTGTGCTTTAAGATTACCTGTGTACCTTTTAATGACGATTGATAAATACTACCACATCACCTGGTAACTATTTTTTTGGAGAACTAGTGGCACGATACCATTTTCCCTTCTCCAATTCTCCTAGGAGTCACTAGGAAGTGGAAATATCCTCATAGCTGCTAAGGAATGAATAATGCACTTGCAAAGGAGCCACTTTTATGGTCCGCCGTTGTATGGTTTTATCTGTCAGCCTTTTTTTCATTTTAGTTTATAGGTAGGTTACCAGGATAACCTGGTTTGGTGCAAGATGCCATATATCTGCTACAGTCTTTTGTAAAATCCATTTCCAGGAATCATTGTCATTGGTAAGGCAACATCTAAAATAAACTGAGAACTGAAGGACAGTTTCTTTTAGTAATTGATCATGAACAAATACAGTATCATTTTTAGCTCTCCTAGACTGCTTTAGATGTATTTGACCTTTTGCGGCAAAATTTAACTTTCCGTCTTTGAGAAAAGGTAAGCTAAAATGGAAAACAGTTGGGTGACTTCCACTGTATTAAATTCAGTTTTCTCAAGACCAGCAATACTCCCAGCATTACACTGTTTCTCTAATTCTGAAAGTTTGACAAAGCACACATTTAACACAGGTCAGCAGTATATTGACAGGATGTTAATTTTAAATTGTGTCAGCATTTCCTGTCTTGAGTGTTAATGTCAATTAGCACCTTGCTGCATAACCTCCAAGTCCTCCCTTATTACGGGAAAGTAGCAAAGCACGCAGCAAAAGCACTTCTATTCAAAACACCACTCACTATCAGCCAAACAAAGAGCTGTCATAACAAAACCAGTGAGGTGAAAGTGCCTAAGCTGCTATGGATTTGAGGTTAGAAGCCTTAGTCTTTTTCCTTATTCCTGATATTAAAAGTGTAAGTGTGTCAACTTGGAGCGAAAGGCTAATTACTTTGAGGCTCTTTGAAAAGTGTGTTACCATTCAAAATCTCTAAGCCTGACATAAAGCCCTTGGCTTTAGATTGCACAGTGTATAGCTCACTGTAGGTCATACGTTAGTATCCTTAACACTCTGAAACGTGCAGCCTTATTCTGGGAAACAGGAGCACTTCTGCACACCTGCTTTTTTCGGTATTTCACACATGCTGTGGAAAGCACATGTTCCAGTCTCCAGCATCTCAGTGAGACCTCACTCCCAGGTGCGCAGTGAATAAGCCTGGTGACTTTGTACATGTTTTCCTAAAGCACTGTGTAAGGACTTCTTTACAATCTTCAGAAAATTCTCAACTGACTCCATTATTTGACAGCAGCTTACAATATATATGCGTATATGAAGGTCTAGATGGATACACATGTAGGCCTGGTACCCTTTCTTGCACTTACCTATTCTGTTAAATTCACCCAGGGTGAAAACTCTGACTTAAGTCAAGCACAAGCTCTGGCATGATGTCACTGCCCTCACTGCCTGTCTTTCTCACAATACAGATGTGTTCCCAGAATGACAGCACAAATCTCAGGACATTTAGCCTAAATTCTGAAGAAAGCTAGCTGGTATTGTAGTCTTTTGTGAAAAATGAATTTTAATGGAGAATAGAAAACGTTACAGTCTTTCCCATCAGCTCTAATCCCAGGCCTTGTTGCCTGTTTAGGAAAAAAAAAAAAATTAAGATAAGGATTTTCATCAACACTTCAATGTAAAGCCTAGTGTTGGATGTCTGGAAGCTCCTGTTGAAGTCCACAGGTGCTCACATTTTGAACATGCTTACTTTTAATAAGTATATGCTTACTTTTAAATAAGACCTTGGTCACTTCTGTAATTTTTAATTACAATTAGCTGGTTCTTCCAAAGAAATATTTTGGAAAGTACATTACCATCCATCTTGAGCATTACAGGAAACAAGAAGAAGAGTGAAACATCATACAAAATTATATAGGATTAAAATAAATTATTTCTATGCAAACCAAAAGCTCGATGGGCACAGCATTAACAATCTGCAGTGAGCTACACACTATTGCGCCAAAAGGTTGTAATTTCCTATTGAATTGTGTGTGGCTTTCCACTGAGGTAAAGTGGGGCTTCCTGTGGGTACGATTACCTGCTGTGTCCCAGGTGACCACAGTCAGTGACGGCAGTGAATGGCACTCGTACCATAACTTACTCCTGCAGCTCAGGCAGTGTGTGGAAATCAGGCGTTCAAAGCGTAAAAAGCATTTTCATACTTGCCTTCAACGAGCACCTTGCCACTTTGGTTCCTACCTTTGTTTCTCCTGAGCACAGGCTCAAGGTGTGGCCAGGCATCACGCAGTAAATCTCTTGCTCTTCAGATCTGGTGTAGAGATGACACAGGCATTATGCACAGACATTGCACTGGGTGCCTGTGCTCTGCCAGATTCTAAACAAATTGGCCAAACAAATTAATGCCACACACCCTAAATTGGCTGAACAAATTAACACAACACGCCCTTTGCACAAGGGTGCCTTTGAAGGCCAAAGACCATGCATGTTACAGCGAGATGCATTCTACTGAATAGGGTGTTTCAAACAAATCTGTTTTGAGAGAAGAGAAACAGCGTATTATAGTTTCAAGTTAGAGCAGGGCTTTCACCCGAGAGCTTTTCAGACACCAACACTGTGTGTTGACATTTAATTACTAAACTCTTAAAACAAATAATTTGTATGAGCAAATACTCCTCAATCATTTCATAATAACATAACTAGTGTTTCTTGGCAGTTAGAACAAAACCAGAAATATGTTGAAATCGCACACACAATGCCTTGTTCTGACATGGGAAGAGGTGCCAGGTAGAGCAGTGTGAACCCTCCAGGCTGTAGGAGCTGATGGGATTCAGGAACTGAGTCCTGCAGTTTTGTTCCCAAGGGCTGGCAGCAAATCAGCCCCAGCAGGTTCACTTGGAGGTTGGAGTTTACTGAATTTCATTCTCCAAACAACCCTCCCTCCTTCTGCTAAAGGTCCTTTCTTCCACCAAGCCCCAAACCTCCCAGCAGAGGATTAAGGGAGTGTGCATTCTTGAGGCTTGTTGGGCAAGAGAGGTAGCTGGAAAGGCAGAAGCCTGGCAGAGGAGCAGCAGGTATATGCTTTTTGTTGCTGTGTGAGTGTTGTATACCTAAATCAATGGAGCATTTCCTTGCACCTAACTTTCAGTGTGATCTACTGCAACTTTTTGCACATCTCTGCTACCAAAGCAACTAAGCTGAAAACCAGTTCTAGCCAACACGTAAAACCCACACCTTCGCTTTCCCACTTCCTCTGGACAGACCTTCCTCAAGGTCTGTCTCAGTGCAGCAGAAAATACTGCTCCCCAGAACAGTGCTAGTCTTCTTTAAGTCCTTCTTTTTCTCATGTTACCTATTACGTCCTCATTTTCTCATCAAGCTCGTCACGACAACATCTAAGACTTGCCAAGAGATTTTTCGTAAAGAAGCAAAATAGCTCTCCTAAAGCATGCTCCGTATTCTGAGACTATCTGCTTACCTATGTAATCCCTTCTGTATGTGGGACTTTCGTGAAGAGTGATGTTAGAAGGATATTAAAAGAAACAAATCACTTTCTGATGAGACTTAAAATAGCTTCAGTAAAACAGCTTTGCAAGTAGGAATCACAGCTTTGGCTTGCTGTGTTTCTCCAGGTCCAAGCCTCACCAATATTTTATTGTACAGCATCTGCCAGCTAGAAGATCTCTGTTTCCACCACACAAGTGGTGGAGTTTTTTTCAAGGAGTCTGGACTTCCCAAATTTAATGTGAAATAATTTTTGTTTTGAGTCACGATACTGGGAGCAGCTAGGGCTGCTCCTTCCCTGTTCCCCTTCCCTCCTTGCACTTCCACCTGCCTACTCCTTTACTCACTGTTATACTCTGATCTCCTTAAAATTTTCTCTCCTTCACACAGTAATCCCACCATTCCCCAGGCATCTTTCATGTGCATATCCATTGACACATCCCCCCTCCATCACCATAGTGTATCCCTCACTCCTGTTTCTACATATCTGTCCCACCACTTTTAAGGGAAGTTAGTGATTTAGAGTGGAAACTCACAAGATAAAACCCATCTATACAACCAGTTGCTAGAAGCACGCTGGTTTCAATGGTGCAGGACCAGGCCTAAGTTTAATACGTGAGCTTTCCTTATGAAGTTTCAACTGGAGAGTGCTTGTTTGTGGGAACTTCACCTAAAATGCCTTCTTGGCCATTAATACTTTAATAATATTCCAAGTTTGCATTAGTGGTCTCAGGCTCACTATGCCTTCAGTTAGTGGGCCTCTGAAATGCTAAGATTGTCCCAGCATATTGCCCTCCTCTCTAATTAGGAGCCACCTATTGTGTTGCATTTTTCTCTCTGAAAATTGCCACTGCAACCTTGCTATCAGCTCAGTATCTTACCATTAGTCAGGAGGGCAAATGTGTGGTGTCCTTGACATGTCAGCTAGAAACGTCTGGCCCCCTTTCTCTCTAGGGAGCAAGCCTATAAGCTCTGTAATGCATTTAACCTCTATCACCTCAGGGAGTAAGAGTCTCCACAAGCAGTTTGCTGCCGCCCCACCCCTGAGCTAACTCATTTACCTTATTTTTTCTTACAATGTTCAATAAATTACACTCCACCCTTTAAAAATTATTATGGTTAATATGTGACTTGCTAAAGAGATGTTTATAATTCACATAACTCTATGTTATAGCTTTAATCTCGTAACATAGAACATTAATAAATGTGGCAAGGCTCTCTGAATTAATAGCCTGACTTGTATTCACATATTTAGACATGCTTGTATTTGTATAGTTCTCTTATCATATTACAACATATAGGCCAGATTCTGATCTCCATGTCAAAGAAGGAAAAAAAAAAAAAGAAAAAAAGATAGAATTAACATTGTAGGCCATCAAAAGAAATATAATGCTTTGTTAAAATTACTAATTTCTATTGCAAAACACTGAACAGCTGGCTTTCACAATGCATCTAAAAGCAAGAATTCGATCCGAGTTTCTGTTTAGTTTTCATTTGAACAGGCTGATCTTTAAAGACAAGTGTATTCTTTCTGCAGTCCTCAAAGGTTTATTAAATTTTATAAAGGCCATATCCCTCGGTTCTTGATAGTTGGTTCAATAATGAATCCAGCTGCTGAAATATGAATGTTTAAAGTAAGACCAATTGTTCAGGCAAAAGCAGAGGATGTGCAAGAGCCAGTGCCAGGCAAATACTTGGAAATTCCTTGTAACATTCACTCCCATTTTTATACTTACTAACTTTTCACCTCTTTTTTTGTGTTTGCTTTACCAAATATTCAAAGAGCAAACCAGGAATGTCCACCCTAGCATGAAAAATGATGAGGACCCATAGAAAACACATTCCAAGTTTGCAAACCCAAGAACTCACACCAGAAAATGCTATTATTCTTGACAGGGAATTTCTACATATAGACCAAAAAATATGAAGTGTCATGAGACTTTCCTTAATTGAGTTATGCCTGAGAGAAATGACAGTTATTGCCATTTGGAAACCACAAGTTTGAAAATGAATGTGTTTAAAAGCAAAACAAAACACAAGATTAAAAAGCCAGCCCAATAATCTTGAAGTTCCCTAAATTATTCACAGCATCAAATAATTTTCATAAATACAATAAGGAATGCAAAAGCCTGTGATTCTGGACAATGGAAACCACAGTCCTGCCACAATTCGGGCCTCATCTCCTTTATTAAACCCAAGCCTGGAGTCCCAACTGCATGTTGGTGGTAGTGCCCATGTGCATGAACCCCTTTGCAGCATCAAACCCACATTTCAAACGTTTGGTGCCAAGTAGGCCAACTTCTTACTGTGCAGCACTCCACACATTTCTCAGAAGCATCACCAGCTGGGGAACTAACTTTGGTCATGGCAATAGAGAAATATTTCCAGGTCTACCTATGCAAAGATTTTTTTTTTTTTTTGGGGCGGGGAGTAATACGTCATGATTTTCACTGCATCTTCTTGGATTTTGCTGGTTTAACTTTGTTAAAAAGTTGCAAGCCCTGTAGCCATGTGAACTTACGTGAGAATCTCAATTAACATTTAAACAAAACAGGTTTCTGTTGGGGTTCACAGTAGTGGAGAAAAGCCTGAACCACGAAAGCTCCAGAGTCAGAAGACACACAAAATCTCAGCTGTAATTTCTGGGAAATTTATAACCAAATTCTTGATTTTTGTGTGTGTGCATGGGGGGAGGAGTCCTAGTTATGACTTTTGCATGGTGTCACTGGCAATACTAATGCACATTTTTAACTAAACTCTGTGCTATTTATTAATTAGATCAGCTCCACCCAATTTACACAATATTGTATATTAAACACTGGCTGACTTGGAAACATCAGTAAATGAATAAAATACATTTGAAAGGAAAAAGAGGTGACATGTTTTGAAGACATTATTGACAGTCCTAGGATAAGGATCTGCATCAGATCCTGAGGCCAAGCATTTGGCCTCAGGAGGGAGGGTTTATTAGTTGAAACTCATCCTATTCCATCAGATAGATGAGTTCAGAGCATAGGATTCTTTTTAAAGCCACTGTGAGAGTATATTAGCTATAACCTGCTACTGGGAAACATCCACACGTATCTGGAAGTAACTGTGTTCACACTCGTAACCAGCTACAGAGCTCTTCTTGGTACATCCTCTGACCACACACTTGCTATCTTAATGCAGACCACAATCTCACTGGAGGTAATGGATCGATTCTTCTAAATGCAAACTACAAAGGAGAGAGTGTAACTCTGCTTCAGCCCAAGGGAGGCTTCATTAGTATACAGGGAAGGCTGGGCGTCTTCCACAAGAACAAAGGGGTGAACTAGACATTTGGAAACACTGGCAAAAAATAACAGTGTAAAAAGTGAATGCTTTTAGGGACTAGTAACAATAGCAACTTTGCAGTGAAGTGCAAACATCTCAGCTGGCAGTGACAGTGGATGACCTGGGCATATTTGTCATTCACAAGATGGCAAGCAAGCCTGGTGATGTGGCCATAAAGAAGTGAAACACAATCCTAGAACACGAGTCAAGGCATGTCAGCCTCAGGAAGATGGGGCAATTTTCTGTACCATGCTGGCCTGGAGCATTGGGCATGGATCCTCTCACCTAAGGTATGAGAATTGAAACTGAAACAGGCACAGAAAAAGGAGAGAAGGAAGTTCAGGGGCATGAAGAACATATTCTAGGACAGGAGGCTAAAAGCACACAATTTGCTCAACTAGGAATAGAAGGCTGTTGTCTAAATCTGTGAATATGTATATTTAGTAAATATGTACTGAATGCTGCATGCAAACTCCCAAAGGATAGAGCAATTATCCTCCTCTGTCAAGGCAAAAAGGGGAATAAATGATCTGGGGTTGGGAAAGCTGAGAATGACAACTTCCCAGAACAGGCAAGACGAACAGCACCAGCCAAATAATCACAGGACCTCATTTGAAAAAAGAATGGTATAATGTGGATGTTCAAGGCTGGATGAAGCAGGTTGCTTCCAAACCCATGTAGTATTTCCGGGACTACAAGAACCCCATAGCCAGCCAGGAAAGCCTGGTGCACTAAGACGGATGGAAACAGAGCTTGTAGGTCTGGCTTGGAAAGAGGGGTCAGGGAAAAAAAGACAACAGGTGAATTAAAGCTTTTTCTTTCTCCCAAGCTGGTGGGTTCAGTCTTGTAACCGCAAAAACAACAGCACCAAGACGTTCAGGAATAACATCCTTTTAGAGTGTTGGAGCTAAAGCTCTGACATCTTCCAGTTTAAATGTCCCTACTGAGGTAAGACAAATATTGACTACCCACTTTCATTGAAAAATAAAATAAAATAAAATGACCCTCTCAAATCCTGAAATGGCCAGTAAATGAACCCTATGTTCCCAATCTTCTTTTTCAACTGCTATGATGCATAAGAAGGTGAAGTGCTATTAAGCTAGTTTACAACACCAGGCAAAAGTGATTTTCTGCTTAATAAGGAAATATCTAGTAATTGGTCATAAGGCAAATGACATTAAGGAGCGGGCCATTTGGCTCTAAATGAATGGATCATAACCCAGAGGGTTTTATCTGCATCAGCCTTTGCTCTTTAAGAGGTTTTCATTTCAGGAGTGAATCAGTGCTAAAATTATAAACTAAGGATGAAAGAACACATTGGGAGTAAATTTGGAAGCCAGTCAACTACTGGAATGAAGAACCTTTGTACACTTTATGTGCGGCTTTGGGAAGTCTCAGGACATCCCAGTTCAATTTCCCTGGTGTGCCTTGGAACATTCCTTGGGCATTGTGGCCAAAAGGAGGCTGCAGTCTCAGAAGATGAAATCCCTACAGTCAGGACCGAGGGTAGAGAATGGCAATTCTGTCGACTAAAAGCAATATAGAAGATAAGAACTGAGGAAACAAGAGGTCTCCATGTGGAAATACTTAGCTAGTGATGGCCAGCACCCAGTAGAAACAAAGATCTAACAAAATTTTGTTTTGAAAACAAAATATATTTTTAAAAACTACTTAAAAAAAATCAGTTTTCAGCAGTTGAAGTTATTTCAGTTTTGAGCAAGTATAATCTCAAACAGTGAAAATATGTGTCTAGCACATTTGCATTGGTGGAACTCTGCTGTTAACTGCCTCTGGAGGCCTGAACTAAGCCAATGATTTGAACCATCCAGTTCTGGGATCCAGAACAAGATCTGGATGCTTTAAAGAAAGCATTTCTCAGGTAGTGGTTCTGATTCAGAGCTCAGCTCCTTCAAATCCCTGTGCTCCGTTTATGTTGACTTATTTGTCTACCAGCTGCATAGATAATTTAGGCTTAAATAATTATATATTAAGGGAATAATAAGAAAGAAACCCAAATCCAAAACATTTTAAGCTCACATAGCTCTTCAAGAGTTTCAACTTTACTTTGCTAGTAAATACCACTGGAAAGTAGAGGGAAACATAATATTTCTGTGTGGCATGCTAGTCATCTAAACTCTTCCCTGCCAGCTCTGTTCAGCCTGCATAGTATAAGCCACAACTGTTTAATTATCATGTGTTCTGCCAAAGGTGCAGTCAAGGGTGTTTATAAGTAAATGGAGACGGTAAGCAAATTTCATTTGCAGATCAGACACGCCTGCTAGCAAACAAAGCCAAGGTTTTAGGTACAGATGAGATCAGTAGTTCTGTCCTCCAGGGAAGGTGGCTGCACCTCAAAAATTAATGAGTAATTTTTCAAATTGATGTTGTGAGGTAAACTAGTTATTTTCACAATTAAGTGCTTTACCAAGCATTTAGGAAATGGTAGCTTCTCATTGGACAACCAGTTCTGAGGTCCAACTGGAGAAGACACAATGCAAACCCAAGGTTATATCAAATCTACTTAACCACTGCATGAATACTGTTGGGAAGGACATCTCTTTGCGGGGCAGAAAGAGGACATTCCATATTACACAGGGACTGGAATCCAAGCTGGGTAGTTTTCCTGGCCATAGTAAATAATTTTGCGTGTTGATTATAAAGCCAACCTTTAAATTACAAATCTTGCTAATAATTATTAGTTATTTCCCTTCTGAGTCCTGCAGTGGTTTATAATAATAATCAATACTTCTCTGTTCCACTGATGGGGAAATGATGAGGCAACACACAAGACTGGCCTTGATACTAACCACAGGGTCAGCGAATACATGCTAGCCCACTTCTCATCTCTTAGCCCACCTCGAAGACAGTCTCCTCTTTCCCTTCCCCCTGTGATGGGGCCATCCCTGCCAAACTTTTTCGTAAGTAGAAGTCTTCCAGAGCCCCCCACCAGGCTGACTATGGCTTTCATGCAATGCATCGCACATGCCAGCACAGATGCCAAGAAAATGCAACATCTCTTTTGGTAATAGAGGTGGTATACATTGACTTGAACTGAACTCACAGTATGCTGTTTGAGTTTAGGTAAGGTTTTATGCCTTGCCCAGCCTTATTGTGTACTACCAGATAATCAGTGCTTACATATGGGTTGATCCTGTAATCCTAATGCAAAGTTCCCTTTAAGGTCAGAAAGAACTTTGCCTGCAAAACAGCTGCACTTTTGCCTATAGATAGACACTATTAACCATTTCCTATCAGTTTTAAAAAAATTCATCACAAACCAGTAGCTTAAAGCATTA
Organism: Mycteria americana; assembly: GCF_035582795.1. Lineage (NCBI taxonomy): Eukaryota > Metazoa > Chordata > Aves > Ciconiiformes > Ciconiidae > Mycteria > Mycteria americana. Next base: position 31,336,354 of record NC_134372.1, read on the forward strand.
ACTTCCTGCAGCTGCTGTGAGGGGCTTTACATATTGCATCCCACAACATGCTTGTTACACATATCCAAGACAGACATACAGAATGGCCTGCTGCATTTCCTACAATCAGAGGTAGAACAGTGTGTCCATGCTGGAAACCAGCTGAAGTAAATCTGCTCCTCCACCAGAGTAAACACTAGCTTTGATGTTACAGCTTCCTGTGCTGCTTATAACAGGAAAGCTTCTGTTGTGTTTTGTTTGGATTTTCTTTTGGGTTTTTTTGTTCATCTATACAGCAAAGAAAACACAAAGTTTAAACTGACCTGAGTTGGAGCAGATCTGAAGTTTCATGTTAAAAAAAAACCCAACAACACACACATAGAGAGCAAATACAGTCCTGGCAGACAGAAATGAAAGGCCAGCTATCCCTGTTATGCTGAAGACATCCACTTTTATTACATTACATATGATACAAGTCCTAGCTGTCAAAATCCTCAGGAGCACCTAAACAGATAATAAACAATCAGTGAAAGACTTATGGCTACATGTTTTTCATAGTATTGGAAATCACCTGGGAACCATATTTTAATGGAAAATACAGCTTGATGGAGACAAGCTTCATAGATTTATGAAGAAACTGCAGCACAAATCAAGTGGAGGGCTTAGCTTTCCAAAATGATATGGAAGTGCTAGAAAATAGCACAAAAAAAAAAAAAAAAGAAGGACGAAGAAGGACAAGCAAAGAGGAAAGAAAGAAGTGCCCTTCTAATGATTTATGCTGTAGAGAAGGAATATGCCTACTTGTGATCCTGTTACCCTTACTGCTCTTTGTGATTGTTATTCTTCCCCTAAGAGAAGTGGTCATGTTACATACTGACAGAAAGTTACACCTCTTCAATGTGATTTGTCCACTTAAAACAACATTTATCATGTTGCCAGTTTATAAATCATTTAGGCCAACTAGATTAAGGCTATAGGAAGCCAGCACCCCTAACTGATCCTCATGCCAGATAATTCACAGACCTGCATTTGTTTACACTAAACCTTATCAGTCAAAATAGTAGAGTCCGGTGCCAGCTGAACTCCAGTTCCTTCATCTGAGTGAGAACACAGGACAAGGCGCAGTTTTAACACATTGAGAGATAGACTCCTGCTTTAAATTAAAATGTACCTACATCAGTCCACACCATGCCAATGTCCTGGAAGCCTTCATTAACATGGACAGCTCTTCCTCTACACTTTAGAGGAGCAGAGCCTCTACACAGATATAGGAGACAAGCTGAAGAGGTTCACGGTTAGCTCACATTTTATCTATTTTGTACATGAGGATGTGGAAAATGTCCATTTTTAACCTATGAAAACAAGTTGCCCCCTTGTTGAATACACACAGAAATGAACCACGCTGCGCTCTTTGCTCTATGCTTATCATCGATTCCAGTAAACTGAAATAGTCAAACTTGAAATTGGCCTTTTGTCCAATTAAAACTCTTCAGATGTTAAGAGGAGGCTGAAATACCAGCTGGGATACACGATACAGCCCGCATCACCGTATACAGTTACTGATACGCAGCGGGTGCCAGGCACCCCCTCACAGTATGCTTCACAGACGTACATGCGACAAGACAGCTCGTACACAGAATGCAGCCCCCAACTAAAAGATGGGATTTTAATTTAACTTGAATAAAGCCCCCAAGCCCACACTTCTTATAGTGCTAGGAGATAAAAAAAAGTCTAAGCATTAAAAAAGGACGAGCTTTGGATCCAGAGGATTTCAAACTAATTGAGATGCAATTAATAACCTTAGGCCTGATGATCTTTACGTAAGAGACCTAGCAGAAGGGAAGAGGAACTACAGAGAAAACCTTGGCCATTTCATGTCCTTTGCCTTAGAAGCAATTTTTTTATATCCACAAGGAAAGCTATATTAGTCTGTGTAGAACACCAGCCAGCCAAAACTCTTCCACAGAATCTTGTAATCTGAAGCTCTTCGACGTTTTGTGATTGCTGTTGTTTTTAAAACAGCAAACCCTTAGAAAGTGAATTATTCTTAATCGAAACTATAGATGACAAATTACAGGAACAATATCACCCTATTCACCTGAGAAGATACAGGATGCAGACTTAGCACACCAGGCTTATATACTTTTCTCCACACAGCATCACAGGCCTCACTTCTGTTTTTAATTATAGGCACATGGACCAAGGGATCAGATTAAGAGTTAGAGTGGGTCTTTTAGTGATGCTCATGCACAGCTACCTTTAACAGGTCATCCCGGAATATCAAGTAAGCTATGTCTTGTCACAATTACCTTCACGACTGGGGCCTGTGCTGTTTTCAATCATCACCATTGCTCTTCCTTCTGCACCTAGTTGATTTTCATTCCTCCTTTGCTTTGCTGTCTTTCCTCTCTTTGGCCTCCTGCAGAATTTTCTAAATCCCAGGTGTGGAGTTCAGTCCTATGCTACTCTTGACAACACCTTCTAAAACACGTAACGCTAACACCCGCTTCGCCGAGGAGTTTTTCAAAGGTACGGTCACTGCTTCCTGAGGAGGTGGCTGTACAAAGATATTTGTCTACCTCTGACAGCCTGTCTTGGAGAGAGGCTAATATTTAACACTCAGCAAGGTTAAAAAGCAGCTGGAAATACACAGCTGATTTTTCAGAAACAGCTATTGATTTGGGAACAACCAGCTCAAGATGCCCTGGACCTGTTTTTTTCAGAAGTGCTCAGTATAATGCCTTGGCCTTGTCCCTTAACAATTAGAGAATATTGAGTATTGACATGTTTATTGGGATATTTACTGTTGGGTTTAACCTTAAATGAGGGCTATCAGTAAAAAATGAACAGAACAGTAATAAATGAGGCAAGATAACTCACTTCTCTGCAGAGCAAGAGAAAGGAACCCAAACAGCTTAATAAGAAAGCTTCCCTTCAGCAAGAGCAACTCTTCTTTGAAGAGTGGTGGTCTGAGACCTGTAAGACCCTAAGAGTTCAGCAAAGGCCTGCTTGGATCACCACAGAGGGAGAATTGGCCAGTCATCAAAAAAAGACATGCATGAAGGGTTTGATGTTTTAACATTTTCTTCAGCTTCTGTTAAATCAAAGGCAAAATGGATTTTAGGATGGATGCCTGGTCACCATGTACTGCTGGTGACATACTCTTGAAGGAAACTTCTGGCAGAATGAACTCAAACAGACAGGCCAGGACCTGATCTGGCACGAATGGAAACCCATGTCCAGGGGTGAACGTACATCTGATACCTGAAAGGAGATACTGAGACGAGGGTAGGGACAGAAGTACAGCTCCTCTCTAAACATGACCCTAAGCACTCACAAGCCAGGCAACATCAACAGGAGCCACTAGAAACCAATTCCTCCAAAATCTGCTTTTGAAACATGAAATATACAGATTTACAGATTCAGAGCCTTTGTCTTTATTATTCTTTGATTCTGCAGAATATGAATCTGCTATATTTGTATAGGCCATCATTGAAGACGCTCTTGAGCACTGAAGATTTAATGGCACTTTTGACCAGAGCTAGAACACGTAGTAATTTCCACCATGGGAACTCCATTCTCTCTGCTGAACTCCCCCATTGCTCTCCTTCAGCATAAGATACTGTCTTACGCTCCATACCCAAAACATTGCATGGAGCCAGCATCTCTGATCCAGTGTGCCACAGCCCAGCCCAGAGGGGCTGCCCTTTGACGGCAGGTAGATAATAAAGTGGAATAATCTGTACAAATTTGGAACTCTGGCTACACCTTTGAAGCACACAATAGGGGTTGGAGAAGTTTTAAAAATATAAACGAGAGAGAGAAAAGAGAGAGGGATAAAATTACCAGAACAAGAGCATAATGGAATAACTTTTTTTTTTTGGTAGGAGAAATAACTGGATTTCTTTTCACAGAGGAATCATATAATAAATTCATTAAATAGGTGTACTACCTGAGATGTTTAATCTAAACTCAGCATAACTCCACTGGCTTCATTTACACTCCTCTGTACTCACACCAGCTATGAACAGAACTGAACCCAGGAGTTTAGTAGTACAAATTCATTTCAAATAAATGCCGGTATGAACCAACTGCCAAATGCTTAGTCTGCAGGTCTATTTCTAAGTTTCTCTAGGCTCTTACCTCTATACATTATATTCTTACCGAGCTTTTTCTTTCATATGGGAGCTATTTCTGAACACCGAATCCCGATGAATTACAAAACCTGCCTCTTCTAATACTCAATCCAGGACTTGGCCCTGGATTGAAGGAAGCCCCCTCATTAGGACAACTGATGTTAGAACAAAAGTAAATGACCAGATGAAAAGACAAATGCAAGTGAAGGGGGAAGGCACCACTCTCCAGCGGTGACTGCTCAGGGCCTGACGCTGCTCCTCTGAAGCCAAGCGTGTGCCCGTCCCGCCCGCACCCATGTCCGCACTCAGCCCAGGGCCCTCAGTTTGTCCTCCAAAGAGGTCAGTCGTCACAGCGAATCTAAAAAACTGATGTTTGTTCTGCTCTACTCCAAGCGGCATGGTGATCCAGGAAAAGGGATGCTAAAATCAAGCGACTTCTAATCAGGCCCACTGAGAAAAGCAGCAGTGCATCAGACATACCAACAGCAGCAACAGTGCTCAGAAAGGTGAAACAGGATCAGCAGTAGTCAAGAGTTTGTGTAAGGGAGCAAAACTTTTCACCGTGGATCTCTGCGTTAGTAACTGAATCTAGTCATCTGAATTTTGATTTATCATGTAATAGGAAAAATTTCTTGTGAAACCTTTTCCATGGGCAATAATTTCCCAAGAGAAATAAGTAGAGCCCTATTAATGGAGAGTTTTAAAAAAACAAGACTTGGTAAAGCTCTAGGGAATATATATAACACACACACTCTATAGGGAAAAATCCTGCTTGGGAATAGCCATTATTAGGTGACCTCCCAGGTCTTTACCATTTCCAATTGCAGTACTTTTAAGAGCTTGGCACTGAAATGCTGTACAAAGTGACACCAGTTTTTCCAGTCATAACTGAGCTAGAAAAACTATTTTGCAACAGAATTAAAACTAAACAGACCTCACAGAACAAGAAAAAGGTTTTGCTTTGTTTCTTCTTATTTTACTGGTAAGTCACTATTGCTTGGTTTAACAATAGACAAGCCTTCTCAGGTGATGGGAGGAATGAAAAATGTGAGCAGTTAAGAACTGCTGATCATTGAGGAGATATGAGACACAAGAGACAGAGGAGAATATCGTTGCTTTTTGCCACTGTGTTTCAGCATAGCAAAGATACACACAAGATGCCAATCTGGCATCTGGATCTGAATTTCAACAGCCACAGCTGGGTAGGGTTTGACATTTAATTTGTCAAGATTTTTTTTGTAATTGGTTAATACTAATACCCACTGTAATCCTCAGGCTGCCTTAACTGAACTTAAATTTCCCAGAATATCACATTGCACAGCTTAAAACTACTGCAACTACTGTTCCTCTGCCAAAACAAATGCACAGCAAAAATATCATCATCTAATACCAATTCATAACTACATCCCACCTATACATGTCCACAGCAAACACGTGAATTCTGGCTTAACACTTTCCAGATCAAAGTGCACCAGATCAGATAGTATTTGTTATGTCAAAAAGACATGGAAGAAAACCCTCCTGACCCTGCTCTCTTGTGAGCAGAAGGAGCCCACTCATCTCCACAGCACTTGTAGGGATGGAAGGGAGTGAATCACTTTGATTACTCAGACCAAAATTCACCTGGGTCTAAGTTAGCGCCTGCACCTAACACATGTGCCTGAAAATCTGCCAGATTGGAAACACCAGTGGCAGATCCTATTGCAATCAAATCTAAAAGCAGGAAGGCTTAGCAAAATTCAGATCCCAATTCAAACCTTTCCCTCAAATCCTGAATTCTAGGTCTGAGCTTCTGGGTTGGATGCATGTCTACTCCAAAAAGATCAGCATGAGACAAAAGCTAATGCTTCGCCCTCTTTACAACAGAAGATAATTAAATATCTGTCACCTGGAAATCATGCCTCTTTGGGACAGTCTCTCTCAGTGGAAGCTGTTACAGGTGTCACCTTAGCAGGACTTTCTGCTTGCCATAAGATTTCTCTTACTGCTCATCAGCCTTTGGTGTAGCACCTCAGACTTCTGAAACGCACAGACGCAGGACAGACAGAAGAACTGAAAGTTAAGCTAATATTCAGGGGAGAAGTTTTAAGAGGTGATTCCCATTTGGTTGCTACACAGTAGAGACCAGTCACACAGAACAGGCTTGAAACACGTCTTTTTTTAAAGTGGATAACAATTGTTTAAACAACCTGAATGTAAATGGCAATGAAATGCTCTCCTGCAAGTTAAAACACTCCTTCCAACCTCTTCAATTTGACCTCCCTTAACGTTAAAGTGTTCGACATGTTTTAGGTCTCTTGGCGATCTGAGTGCTGACCATGGACCACTGATCAGCCAGAGGGCAGAAATAAGTAATGGAGAAGAGCAAAACCTCTTGCAATAATTAATCCAAATTCAGCCTAAATGTAAACTGTAATGAAGATTTCCAGTGGGGGAAAAAGCACGCAAAGAACTGATGAAATTCAAAAATCTTTAATAAATTAGCACACTGCAAGTACTCGTCAACCCACAAAATCAGAAAAGGATGCACATTTTGATCACCTCAAAGTTCGGCATTGCTCATTTCGAGAGGAATGAGGTTGGTTCATGATAAAGACTAATTATCACCAAAATTTGAAAATGTCTGGAAACCAGGTTTCTAGCCCAAATTCAACTTTTACCTTACCTCAGCAAAGCAAGTAACATGTTTAAATGCTTTACTGAAAAACCACCTCTGAAAAGTACAGTGTAATTGATTTATGTCTCATAAACCACCAGTGATAAGGGATTGACCAAACATCTTCAATTCACCTCAGAAGCAACACAAACAACAGTTCCCGAATTAGACATCTCTTCTGGTCCAGCCTTTGTAGAACAGACTCCCTAGCAAAGCTTTAAAATGTTTCCTGCATACAACTGTGTTACGAATGTCACTAAAATAGCCCCTTCACAGTTGTCTGTGTCTGATCCCCACAAAATCTATTAAGATAAAAATCAGTTAAAATGTGAGATAAGTATACAGTTAAGTAAGTGAATTAAAATAGTCTTATTAGTTTCTGTTCTCAATGGGAATTCAGTTAGAACTATTCTACCCAAGTTCACCATTCATTGTTCATCAATTACATGATCTTGAGCCAGCTAGGAGTCAATGTACATGTTTATTTTCCCTTAGGATTTGTACCCCTGTTATGCAATGATGGAGAGAGAAAGAACCAAGATCATTAGGAGGGCTAAAATGAGAATATTGCAAGAGAACAAGAAAGCCCTCTACTATTAATTTTACTCATAGTCTCTTAGTACAGTCATATCCTCTGAAGTTAGAAGCACACATACCTAATCTGGGAAGTCTTCCAGATTTCTTTTTTAGGAAATTAAGTTCTCAACACTGGCTGCATTAAGAAGGGTATTTCTGGTTTTCCACAATGCCATCAGCAGTGCCGAGTAGGGCTCTGAATACATACTTGGAGGATGTGCAGTATGTAGCTCTGTCCTTGTAGAGCTAAAAAGCTGTCATCACCATACCATGTACGCTATGCATCCAGGTTTCCCAACTGTGCTACATCACATCTTTGTGCATTGCTCTACAACAAAACTCATGACAGAGCTGGCCACTTACAGCACAGCTCTAACCCAGGATGTGAGCTTTCAAAAAATTAAAAAAAAAAAAAACAAAACAACAGCTATTTTTGATAGCTATTTCAGCTATTTTGACTGTGAAAATCATCTTCAAAATGCACATTTATTACATGAAGACATTTTCACTGATAACTACAAAACCTAAAGAATCGCCAGTATTTCCCAATACCCGCTTCTCCATGTAGCAGAACTATTTAGTCAATGTGCTAATAATGCCACAGTCCGAAATTGTTTCGCCTCCCTCAAGTTTCAAAATTCTCATTAGTTCTTCTCTTGAGTGCCCAATCCTCCAGTGTTCCCTACCATAACTGCTATGAGGTACTTCCACAAACTGAAAATGAATACATTAAGTAAATAAATAATAATTAAAAAAAAAAAAAATCCATGGGATTGTATCAAACAAATTAGGGTAACTAGAAGTCTCTGTACCTTAGGATTGTACCCTTGCTATGTGATGATGGAGACAGGAACAATAAAGATCATTATGAGGGCTAAACCAAGAACATTGCAAGAGAACACGAAAACCTCATCTGCTGGATTGTTTAATTGACTTATATGGAGTTACACTGATTTGCACAGGTAAAGACTGCTTCACTCAGCTGAACTAGCAAAGACCATCACACTGAATGCAATGTCAAAATACAATATTCAGTACATACTACATTTGCTTATGTCAGATTTGAGAACATCTCCATTTCAGAATGTGAAGAAGATATCACTGAATTGCCAGGCTGTCACAGAACCCAGGAATATTGCCACTTGTTCACAGTGGAGTGTTTGGGATTAAAATATTTCTCGTGAATAAATTAATGAAGTAATATAAAAATCGACAGCTCAGCTATAACATCTGCTCATCCATAAAAAAGTCACTCCAACCAGCTAAGTGGGTGAAGTAAATTTTACAAGGTTGAATTAATGTAGGTACTGATGGAAATATGACCTTTTTTAATCAGCATAATTTCAAAATAAATTCTTAAGTAATAAAAAATTAAAACACACATGCTATAGCAAGTAGAGTGAGATGATCTGGATTAATCAACCATGGCTGTACTCTGTTAGGAGGCCTGCCTCATTAGTTCCTAACTTTCTTCTCTCACACCTGCAAAGAAACCTATAGCAAGTGGCATAGAAATCTGGCTTATGCAACAAACATTTTTTTGAGCCAGTATTCAAGTGTGTTTGAAACGATCTGAAAAAGTTCAGTCTATATTGAGTAATTTCATTTTTCAGGACAATGCTTTCACAAATGACACATCATTAGAAGAAGAAGAGACAGAGAGAGAGCGAGAGAAAGATACCAAACATTTGAACAAATTTTCTGAAAAGAGTCTGAAATGAAAAAGATCTCATCAAGAAAGCTCAGCCTGTTAGTAGCATAGGATGTAAATGCCAATTCAACAAAATTAAGTACCAGCTGAACTTCAAGCAGAAATTTTCTTTCAAGACATCAGGTGTCCAAAAGCAAAACATCCCATCTTTACTGACATGTAAAAGCAGAGGGAAAACTGGTAAGAACTCAGAATTTCAAACGTACAGGTGCCATGGGAAAACATGAGTGCTGCATAACTGCAAGGTCTAGTTTAAGAATAAACCCACTTTAAATAAGAAAAATATAAAAATACAGAAACATGGTAGTTTATTGCGTATCTCCCTCCTTCAAAGGAGTGTTCTGTAAATCTGTCTGTTCACCTAATGGTTACAGGTATGAGATATAAATGCTGTTCTGACCCTAGTGCATATAAGCACCTTGATAATAACATTTCTCTGTCATAACCGCATTAGGGCTGCAAATGCCCATGCATACACATGTTACACTGAGGCTATTCAGCTGCAGCAGGATTACAGTGCAAATTGGTTTGACCTATGTATGTAATTTTACTATCTTCACAGGCCTGCATTCTCTTCTTGCTGATATGCTCAGTGATTATTTCTTGTCTTTATCTTTTGTACTTGTTTGCTTATTTAAGTGGTAGCAGTGTAGTGACCATGACAAATAGCTTGGAGGATTCCAAACAGTTGAGTATTTTCTCCTTTAGCAGCTTTATAGCAACTCTTGATCAGCAGCTTCTTCATTCCTGTGCCTTGAGAACACTCCCATTGCTTTGGGGTTTTTCACTGATACATGTGCATCACTCACCCAACACTCTGACTCCTCCAGCCCCTTGATGGATCTGCTCAGGGACTGTCTGAGAGCACATCTGCCAACGGGAGTGGCTGCAGTGGCCTGTTAAGGGCTACTCTCCTTTTCATTCATTTACAATTAGCTCTTGGTGATGTGTTTTAAGAATGAAGCTCTGAGCAGACCACTCAGAGGAGATCAGACGGGAAAAGACCCTTTGCAAAGATGCTCCAAATGTCGTTAGAGGCTGCTAACATAAATCTACACGCTGCTGTCAGGGAACTCCTGCATTTTGGCTCTCCTAGGCATAAGTTTTTCCACAAGGGAGTCCCTTGCCTCTCTGACTGGCAGGAGGAGGAAAAAAAACCAACCAAACAACAACAACAAAACATGTTCACATGGCTGCTGCATTCAGAGAATAGTGCACAAGGCGGGGGAAGGATTTTGGTTTAGTTTAAGAAGACTGACCTTAGCGATGACACTGAAGCAGCTACACAAATTATGTTTAACACTGCAGCTTCATGTGTATTCAGAAGCCAGCCTTAAGTTAATATAGTGTATTTTCAAAGTTACTATACAGTGCATGTTTAGAACTCCAAATGGAAGCCATTCCCTTCTCTCAGCATGTGAGATAAACCTGGTAAATCAGAGATTTGTTTATATTCTGAGCAGGTAACAAGAAAACAACATACCTACTGCAGTTCAAGGATTGCATTTCAAAAGTGGATTACAGCACATTTGCACTCTGGTATCACATTTACTTTTGTAACTCTTGTGTATTCTGCAAGTAGCAGGAGTAGTTGCTCTCCAAAGCCTTTTGGTAAAAAGAATAGCATTTCTATAGTGATTAGACTTGTTTAGATCATCTTATTAAATTCAGAAATCACAATTCATCTGCAAACAGCTGCATTTCCCAAAATCTATATGCACTAGGGTTTTGCTGATAGGCAAAGCCTAAACAGGGAAACTCTAACTTCTGATTTTACAAAAACTGCTTGGAGCATAATTAGGTTTTCATTGAAGGCACACTAAGCACCTACCAAACATGGGCCCTTATCCGTGGCTGAGGCCTCCAGACAACCGTCACCATATAAATCATAAGTAATCACAATAAAGCAAGTTCTCAATTAATATAATTGTAAACAGCTAACTTGGTCAGAACCCAAGGTTACAGGGAGATGCTGAGCCACATCAGCGAGTGCATACAGATTATGGAAGAGATGTAACCTTGCGCTACGGAGAACATCTCGGTTGTGTTTCATATGTATTCTTCACAATTCTTAGAAGGGATAGTTCCAGCTCAGGAACAAAACCAGCCTTGCTCCAAGGGTATTGTATTTAAAGATTAACAGTGCCAAATGGTGACAGCACTATCGTAAATTCCAAGCACACAAAAACTAAGATGTTAAATCCTATCTCTATAACTTCTGTTCCTCTCAATGCGAAATTCAGAAGGTGTTGAATGGAAGTGATCACAGAAAGTAGTAGCTTGATTGATAAAGTCCCTATCTGGTCATTTACGATCTGGCTGAAGGAGAAGCAGCTTTTGCCAGACAGAAAAGCAATTAATCTGCAAACAAGCCGAGGAACAGCAGGGCTGTGCATTGGAGTCTCAGGCTGCTGGGAGCTCATGAGAGGAGATAAGACTGCAGCCTGCTATTTATTGTACATTTTAATTAAGTGCTTGTTAACGGCAGTTATCTTAACAGTCATAAAATTACTGTTGTAATGCATTTTGTTTGAGGAAAAAAAAATTGAGGGAGCCGAAGGACTTTATGAAAGCAGTCACAGATTGCTTTCACTTTAAATCAAAGAATAAATTCTGAAGAGGAGGGATGTTGCAATGATCTAAGCCGAGCCACTAATGGTTATTTAATGTGGCCATCAGTGTTTGTAAGTCCCTAGCATACGGAACGTACACAATAGCCTCCAAACCCTCTTTAACACTTATTTGAGATGACAGGAAAAATGAAACCGTTTGTGCTTTCAATGGAAAAGCAATCATTGGTACATTATATTCTGCTTGCCCTATCATGCTAATGCATGGTAAAAATGTCACCAAATGTATTTAAGGACCTGATGGAGTGTTGCTGTTTGATTCCTGTTACCGGGCTGATTAATAAAAATCTTCAATTTGTATGTAAATGCAGTGGGGTTTCATATCATCCGCATACCTGCACCTGGAGAAAATAATAAACTGAAGTTTAATGCAGCAATTATAAGCATTTATGGAACTCTTTAAAGAGGCTGCCTGCCTCCCCTGACCATCAAGATGAGATATTCACAGAGGAATATTACTGATGCTCAGACAAGCAGGGCTGCAGATGGTCCCCAGTGCAAATGCTGCCAATGCAGATTAACTCACTGACTCATACTCACTTTGGTACAACAATGTAAGCTACTTATTGTTAGACAAAAGTGTCATATTTTTCCCTACATCTGAAATAAAATCAAATTGAACTGTTCTTTGGAGTAGTATGAAGGGTGGTAATTAACATTTCAAATGAGGTGTGTTTGCATCATTTACACTTTTCCTGACATCATTTCATTCCCTTGTGCATATGTTCCCATGACAACATCATCACCACAGATAAAAATTGCATCGGTACAACAGAAACTCTTCAAGATATATGACAACAGATGTTTGTTTATTTTTTTAAAATCCCTCTAATGATCTTCAGACTTTTAACCAGTGACCCCCTAATGGCTGATCCTTAATAAAACAAAGTATGCAGCTATTTGCATCTTCACAGATGGATATTGGAAAGGGTTTGTGGTTTGGGTACTAATGGAATAATAAGTACCATGTATTGGATATGGTCATGTGGAGGAATACATTACAACATAGATAGATATCAGCTTTGATGTATGCCCGTGCACAAGCTCTGCTCACATAGCAGTCCATGATTAAGTGCATATGACATAGATGTTCTTAGTTTGTTGCAACCATTTGCTAATCTGCATTTGCAAATTTCAGCGAATGCGCTCAAAACGAGAAACAAACATATTCAACTATAATCCCCATGAGACGCTACATTGGATAAATTATTGCTCTATTGTTTCAACACTATTTTTACTGGAGTGCAATTCTTCACTAACTATTAGCAGGGTACCAATGCGTTTTAATGACTGTGATGCTCCTCACAGATTACAGCCAGAGAATGAAATCAGTGAGCTACCAAAAGCACAACTATAATTAGTCTCTTATTTAATAGTCTCAGACAAGGCTTTAACTTATCCCATCCACAGCTGAGTGCTCTGTTGACACTGAAGAGCTGTTTTTATTCTGCTTTCTATGGTGCATGATCAAGCCACTCTCCTTAAAGAAGTTTAGTGGAAGATCACCCTTGTTTTTAAGCCAGCCTCCAGCTTGTCACCAAACAATAGTTCTCAGGCCCAGCTGTGACACATTTGGCTAGCACACAGCATGTACCGCCTGAAAAGCTGTTCCTCAGCTTTTCCGGGGTAAAAGCAAAACACATACCCTGCTCAGATAGTAATTCAGTATTTTAACCAAAAAGCACACCAAGAGTCACTTTTGGGCATGCTCTTTGACAAGTAACTGTTCTAGAGGCAGCTTCCCAGTGTTGTGCATTGACAGACTGAGTAAGTCCTTACCAAGAAAGCCTCTCCCTCCAGATGTAGTTCTAAATCTAAATACCAAGCAATATTGCAACTGTTGAGCGAAAAGCATCTGCATTAAAGGTCTCCAGACCCAAAGAGAAGTCAGAATCCATTCTGGGGGAGAGCGGTCTGGCAATTACCAGCTAAACATCTGTTTGTTTACCATCCTGAACAGCAAGTGTAGATTCAGACAATCAGCAGCACAACAGCATCATGCTGCAGAGGAAGAGCTGTACTACCAAGATGCTTCACAGAACCATCAGTTGCTATATTCACTGTTAGGCTACATGTCAGACAGAAACTGACCAGAAAGCTGTTGACAGCAGACCCAATTTCTTGACAAGCTCACAGAGATCATCTGCTTTTTAGCCAGGGTTCCATCCAACCTGGTAAAATGCTGATCTGCTCTTGCACCTGCAGCTAGTGAACTTGCAAGGATCCAACTCCTACTGTGGTTTCATGTGTCTCACTAAATACAAGTGCTGTTATTCCCACACATCACTTTGTTCACCCAGCCCCATTCTGGAAGGACAGGGGGAAGAAGCCGAGGCATCACCATTGCCAGATGGACACAGTGACTAAGACGACAATCTAAACATTTGATCTAAATCCCATCAAACTAAATGGGAACTCTATTGTTGTTGCCAGCAGACTTCAGATTAGAAACCTCAGGCCTCAACTAACTCCAACTGTACAGCTCTGCCTACCTCTTGGCGAAAAACCACCCTGGTACGAACACTCTGCCAGTGCATGCCTCTGCAGTCACCCCTGCGCAGAGGCAAGGAGAGCTGGTACTGCAGAACCACTGAGCTGTGCAGGACTAACACCAATGATAGTCCACTCTGCGTGTTATCAACAGAACTGGCAGCTAAATTCAGATGATAAAGCCTTTATTGCTGGTCAAAACCCAAGAAACAGAAAGCTTGCCAGCCATTTTTCAGATCCCAAGCAGACTCTGCAGCAATTACTAAAAAAATAAGTACATGCCATTAATACTGAAGGATAAATATGGATCCCCACAATGACAGTTAAATAGAAACACTTCTGACCACGTTTGAGGAAGATGTAAGACTGCTGAAGTCAAGAAATTAAGTTTCAATTGCAAACAGGATTATAGAATTTTAAAAATCTCAGAGGAATTCAATAGTCAAAGGTACTATTGATCTTCACTTTCTTCCTCTCCTGCTTTGGACCAGAATCATGTTGGTACTTATGTGGCAATATCCTCAAAGAGAAAAGAGATTTCATTTTCTGATTTTTTTTTTTAAAGCTCTGCCATCATATTAGGATAATGAATCCGTGTATATTGCTTAAACCTTGCAGCTTGCCCTGCAGAAGTAAGGAGAAAATGCGAACTTAAAACATGAAGAGCCCTGCATCTTAGAAGAGAAAATTCAAAATGATCCACCCAGATCACTACATTCTCTGGAAAATGCTTGTTTCAGTGCAAGCCTGTGAATAAGTCAAAAGTTAAACAGCATTTTCAGGATGAAAATACTTTTTTTAATAACCTTGCACTGATGTCATACTGTCTTGAAGTCAAACTCATTTTTACCATCCTCTGATACTGTTGACCTGGACTTATATTAGTAAAATACTAAAGCTCATTTATGCAGTAACAACATGCATAGAGAATACTTTGTTACCACATTTATGTGTATATGAATTCTGCTCCAACACACACACAGAGTCGACACCGATGACTTGAAAACCCCAGTACATACCAAGATATATCCACAATGGTATGTCAATAGTAAATACTGTAAATATTGAAAATGTGTTCAGAGATTCTGAACAATATTTTGTTGTCATTTTTAAACACACAGCTTCAAAAAACCTGCAGTCAGTATCTATGCAGTTTGCTCAAGATAAATCTATGTCACAGTGACCTTACAGCAACTTCACATTTTGATTTTTTTCATTCTTTCCTAGAAAGCTTTTAAAAAGCCCGTTCAGCCACAAGCAAGTTTGCACTGGAGAAGCATGCTTCTGAAGTATAGTATGTGGCAGGAAGCACAACGGCTTTACAGTTACTGTGCCGAAGCTCTAGCTTCAGCACCGTTGCACCCAATGACTTGGGAAGAATCACCCGATCTGTTAAACAGAATCACACCTCTTGAACCAACTTTACAAGTATGTGAAGGATTTTGATCAGTCACATTTCTCACCTGAGAACCTCAGGTGAAGGGGACTGTGTAGTTTTGCTGTTCTCTCCCTCCTTTATAACTGCTTATAAAATGACTAATTGGCTTTAGACTGACCTACAGATTTTTGAAACCCCGTACCTACATCCTTGTGTTTACACACACATACACCTACACACCACTTATTTGTTTTCTAATTCTATAAATCTTTCAAGAATCTCACTATTAAGTCTTAAACATGTAGGTTCTGAGCCTTTGGGCAACAGCCCCAAGCTGTGGTTTGTAGAGCACGTTTAGAGCAGCACATGAAATGCTTGTTGATGGCTTGAAAGGAGCTGGACAGCTACACAGTGATGGCATCTCATTTCTACCTCTTTGGACACTTCACCAGCTCATTACACAAGGAAGTAACATAAAGGGAATTTTAGTGTCATTCAGTTGGTGGGAACCAGGAGAAAGCCAGCTAAAAAGTTCTGACAGGCATCTTAATGTATAGCACATACTGTGAAAAGATCTGTGGTGTCCTGAAGTTCAGTCTCTTATGGCAAAGCTGCTCTGTGAATACAAATTATTTTGTCCAGAAAGAAAAATAAAAATTGTCCTTAAATAATGTACTTAGATATGCTTTGAATACTTAAAAAAATAGCTAATATAAGACTGGATCCCTGCAAATCTGCTGGACCTTTACACAGTAAGTCCATTTTGTAGTCATCACTGGTATATTCTACTGTCCTCTTCACAGCTCATTACAGCTAAGGCCAGCTTCATACATTTGCATGCTCATCTAGTTATATTTGTTACAGCATAGGTATTTGTAACACAGTGTAGTACAAGCTGTAGTGTTGATATAGTAACAGCAGCGTAAACATGCCCTACTTTTGTACAACATAGGGCTGGCCTACGTGGTAATGTGACTGTATAATAAGCTGCAGTATTCAGGTATACTATTAACTCCACACTAATTACTGCATGTTCATACGAGGTGAGGTAGCTTACTCTTATGCAAAACAGAGCAAACCACTTCACACAAATGCACTCATATTGCTTGCTAAGGCTACATCTAGTAGCCTTACTAGTAAAGCAAATCAAACATGCTAAGGAATATTCCAGGGCACCGAGGCTGGATGGCCCCAAAGAGCTCGTGTCTCTGCACCACCAGAGCAAACGGGCCGCTTGCAAACCCCCAGCCCGCTCGAACTCCCAGCCACGGGCAGAGGGCTTCAGCACAGGGTGGCTGGTGGTGGTCAAAAGCCCACCAAGAGCTTCCCAGCGTGGCTTTCCACGTGCCAGCACTCAGGAACACTCCCCGGCATTGTTTAATTTCCTAGTCTAAATGTAGCCTAAGTGCGTGGGGGAGCAGGGTGAACACCAAAGCTATTTGGCAGTCGCTCCTCCATGCAGGGAAGCATTTTTTCACTCCTGTGTATGGGAAATATCAGCACATTTGTATCAAATTAATTATCAGCAAAGTTAAAAGTAGTAAAACTTATGTTTAGACAAGGCTTTAAAACTCCTTCTCCATTCGGAAAGTTGGTTTTACTGTTCTTCTACAGTATTTTCAATGGTTTCATGTATCATTCCCTGTTGAAGTCCAGAACTCTGCATGGTTTGGTGGAAAAGAATGGGTCTTATTACTCTGAGTTTTATTTTAGTTTTAAATGACCACTGTAAGGATAAATTGCCTCAAAAAATACCTCCAAATCATTAGAAATTCTTCCTAACCTTGCCATAAAGATTTCTTTTACCACTGCGACCTTAATGAGAATGTTTCCCTTAAGAATTGCGGAGAGTTTTATGAGAAAGCAACAACAAAACAGTGAGAAACCTTGGCAACATTGAGGAAAAAAAATCAATAAAAGAAAAACAAAACAAAACAAAAATAAAATAATCTCTCAGAAAAAAGGCCAATACCAACTTTTAAGATGACCAAACTCTAATATCCTCTCATTTGTAAGTTTAATTTGTTTTCTGTACTATTTTTATCTCACTGAACTGCTATTATGTGAAGTACAGAAAAAAAGGTCTTTCACTTAGAAGAATTCTTGACTAGCTTTCTCCTAAATATGATATTCTTGGGAAAACAGGATATCACTTTAATAGATGGAAAGAACAGTCCACAGCCACAATACACAAAACCTGATCTACAGCCTTAGCTAACCCAGTGCTTCACATATGCCTAGTTTTAAGCATGTGACATATTCCCTAAAAGCTACTGATTCCCATCAAACACCTCAATGGACCTAAAAGTGAAGCATCAGTTTGAGCACCCTGCCAAACCTATGCTTAGCATACCATAATATAACCTCAGCCTACCTCCAGAAAAACCAAGAGTAAATACAGCATCCCAAGGAACACCAATAAAGGCATAACCCTAAAGATGGTGAGGAGCTGTCACAGCCATAAAGAGAACATTTTGGAGAAAACCTGACCTCACCAATATTCACAGGTCTTCTGCACTCTGTTCCAGAGAACCAGGAGTTCTCTCAGTGGCTACACTTTGTCTATAAAAAACAAAGCCTGACACCCCCCAGAAAACACACATGCTGTATATTCTTAAGTTAGCTAATTCCATTTAAAATAATAATTTCTCTTCCCTCATTTTGGTTTCAAACTATGGCCATCTTTAACCCAAACTATTGGTATTTTGCTAAAGTAGGGGCTCTATTAAAAAACAACACCACACAATAGCAAGGGCTTTCTGGTTAGGATCAAGTGAGCGGTTTCTCAAGACTCATACAGGTCCATGGGACCAGCTCAGATGTGTCCCAAGGTGCTGAGGGAGCTGGCTAACTTCATTATAAGGCCACTCTCTATCATCATTGAAAGGCCATGGAGGCAGCCTTCAAACTGCCACACTAGGCTGGCCTGCATCTTCCCTGCTTAGAAGCTATTCATGAGATAAGCTCTGGGAAAGGAAGGCTCAAAAGACAACTCTTGTATTTTGGCACATTTTCCCGCTGCACATTCATTATTTGTAAACACCCGTATTTCATAAACAATTATGATTTGATGTTTGGATTTTCAGCAAAAATACCACCATTTTAAACAAAATTTTGTTAAAATTTCTGTTTAGTTGTCCTGGTTTCAGCTGAGACAGAGTTAATTTTCTTCGTAGCGGCTGGTATGGGGCTATGTTTTGGATTTGTGCTGAAGACAGTGTTGATAATACAGAGATGTTTTAGTTGCTGCTGTACTAGTCAAGGACTTTTCAGCTTCCCGTGCTCTGCCAGGTGCAGAAGAAGCTGGGAGGGGACACAGCCAGGATAGTTGATCCAAACTGACCAAAGGGCTATTCCATACCACATGACGTCATGCTCGGTATATTAAGCTGGGGAAGAAGAAGGAAGGGGGGACATTCGGAGTGATGGCGTTTGTCTTCCCAAGTAACCGTTACGCGTGATGGAGCCCTGCTTTCCTGGAGATGGCTGAACACCTGCCTGACCATGGGAAGTAGTGAATGAATTCCTTGCTTTGCTTTGCTTGCGTGCGCGGCTTTTGCTTTACCTATTAAACTGTTTTTATCTCAACCCTCAAGTTTTCTTACTTTTGCTCTTCTGATTCTCTCCCCCATCCCACCAGGGGGGAGTGAGCGAGCGGCTGCGTGGTGCTTAGCTGCCGGCTGGGGCTAAACCACGACATTAGTGAAAAAGCATTTCTTCCTCTCAAAAACCAAACTCTTGTGTGCAAAAGAAGGTCAAGCCTTTAGTTGATTGACAGTTCTGGGACGGGACAGGGAAAGATAATTCACAGTCCTTTCACTAGTTAACTCATTGATTTATTACACAATTACACCATTTCAAAAGCCATTCTGAAAAAAATGCCTCATGTTCAGTTATACATTTCGAAATTTGGTGACTGCCACAGCTACATGGCATTTCTTTTTTTAAAAAAGCAAATGACATTTCTGTCTTGAGAACTGATTCCTCTTATATATTATTTAAAGAACAAGTTGTTCTTGAAGCAGCAAGAAAGTGAAACTATCCAAACAACAGAAAAAAACCTCAACATTAAAGATTGAAAATCCCTCAATCATATGTTATTCTGAGCCTTTATTCACAGTCATATCTTTCAAAGGGATGGAAAGGAGTCTCATCCTGTATGTCCATGAGCTTCCCACTGAGGAAGCCAAAGAATTATGCACTGCAGTGATTCTTGCAATATTCTCAGCATCTTGACTGAGACCACCATCTTTTCCACATCACAGATATAACATGGCATAGAATACTGACTTCTTCCAAGCTGCGTTAAGTAAGTGAAAGAAGTGGTCCTACAATGAGACCCACACTTTATCAGATCTTAAACATGTCCAAGTAATTGCTGTAAGAAGAGAAGAACAACTCCAACAGCTTTATAGTTTTCTACAACTGCCATATCAGGTCTGATACCATATTTGTATTTGTAGTGGAAGCCAAAGAACCAAGTAAAATAAAGTCTTACCCTCTGATCCCCTAGTATACATACTGACAAGTCCTTTTAGGATGTATACCAATAGTTAGGATGTACACTGTTTCACAGATCTTTGAAGAAAAGTAGTCTATTTATGTGCAGAAAAGTACTTTTTGAAGTTCAATATAATGACCAACATTTATTCGGAGATCCTAAAGTGCTCTGCAGACTTCACAGACTAAACTATATAAGCAGGGAACATTTTACTTGAATTCAGTGGTTGGTATCTCAAGTATGGAAGATAGCAACCATTGAATATGACACCACAATATCATATCTAAGTTGTGAATATGAAAAAAAACAGGAAAAAAAAAGTAGCTATATCTTAAACTAATCACTCAAACTCTGGTCAACACAACAAAACTTACATTCCTTCTTCTGCTAGAAGCGCCTACATATCTTTAATGAAACGGCCACAATCTCAACATTACATCTCACTGAGAAAGTTATCATCTTCTCCATCCGGTGTCCCTCCCCATTCCCATCACTAGCTATTATATTGATTCAGAAACCAACTCCAAGGGAAAAATACCACTCACTAATTACCATAGAGTGGTGTTCATTCAGCACTTCAGTTTTCCTTGGAGGCTTCTTACCCAAACATTAACCCTCAACCAAACCAACCTCAGCTGTTTCAACATTCTCTTTTTCTTTTTTTTAATATGTACATAAAAAAGAAGAACCAGACCAGTTGCAGTCAGACTTCTTGGCAATTTAACATTTTTAACCAAAGTAATTTATAAATTATGCAAGTGGAATATTTATTTATGTGAAGAATTTTGTGGGTTTTTTTAAAGGTGGGATTGGAACTGCTTTTATATAGTAAGTGACTGAGAAATCTCTGAATGTTGTCTTGTATAAACTTCATGCTAGCAGCAATGCTACAGAACAATTTTGCTTTTGTCGAGGGCATACATACACTTAAACTAAATACTTTAATTATGAGACAGTTGCTTATATAGCTACATGAATTGAAAATGGTGTGGGTGTTAGTTTTTAATCTGTCCTAATATAAAAGATAGCATCATTTAAACATAACAAAACTAGAGTGTTCTTCTCTCTGCGGTAAGAGGGAAAAGACACACAGCGGGAACTAAGCGAGGACTTGAAAGGAGCCATGCTGGCCGCCTATCAGGGTCCCCCCTATTTGCATACCAAAGGTACCAGACATCTGGGGGAGAGTCTGTGCGGTGCCTCATTGCCATCTTCTGCAGGGCCTGTGCCGAGGGAATTCTCTCCCAGCCAGAAATGGGGCTTCCAGCCCTTTTATGCTGCTCTGGCCTGTTTACCTACCATAACGGGGTCAGAGCACAGGAAGAAATCTTAACCCTGCATTTGAGGCAGAGAATGCTGCAAACCGAAGGACCTGGCCACATGTGGGATTCAGTCATCAGCGGCAACTCTGGTAACTGGCGCTAATGTAAACCCCAAAAGTAGAACAAAAAGCCTCAGCTCAGCTGCTCCTGCTTGAATCCGACTTTGAGACTAAAGTCACATTGGAGAAGTGCTCTGAGACATTATAACAGGCATCACAGAAATGCTAAGTATTTTTTTTCCAGGCTATTTTTAGAAAATTACTGAAGAGCAAGATGTATACCTCTGCCATGTACATTGTATTTTCCACACATGCATCAATAACACAGTCAGATAAGTATGGTCATATGTGAACACACACACTCAGAGTGAACACCATGCTATTTTTTTATTTTTCTGGATGTTCTTTGGAGATGCTTCCCTCCCCTTCCCCGGATGACCACCAAATCACCACACAGCCTCACGGTGTGCTGCTGTGCTTGGACATCTTCCAACTCTGGACACTCCACAGTGTAAAGTCAAGTAGAGAAAAGATGAAAATATAGAAAGATGAAGGGACTAAGAGGAAGGAAACTATCAAATATCACAATCGCAACAAACTATTACTTTTCTCTGGGATCAGCTAGAGGGTCAGTAATACTCCTCTAACTCCATGCCTAACAATAGTACCAAATTAGTAACAAATCAGTAAACGTAGTAAAACAATGACTACCAAAATGGACCCCTTGCAAACATAACTTTGAATATTTCACTCTAAAGCTCAAAGCACATACTAAATGACACTTTTGTAAAATACTGTTTTGCATAGATCGACAATATGAATTGTGCCCAGATATGTAAGACTGCAGGGGTTGGGGTGGGCAAATGAACTATTTTAAACCGCAGCATATTAGCAGGAGACCTGGCCAAGTACTACAGTGTTTGAAATTTTTTTAAAAGGAAAATATTTTGATAAAACTTGTCTGCTGTAAAACCAGTTTAAAAATTCCCAGTACATTTTTTAATGGAATTGCAGCTCCACTGCATCAGGTAACTTGGCTTAGGGAAACAAAGCATTCCTGGTTTTCAGCCAACTAATAATCAGGTTGCATTTGGTACCCCTTAATGGAAAAGAACATTTGCTATTAGAGGAACATAGCAATTAAATCACTAGGGCTAAATTGCCACATCCTCCCAGTTAGCTTTAGGAGTGGGCTTTTTGTGATGCAATCTCCACCAAAATTTCTTCACGAAGATTCTCTTGCAATGTGTCACTGGGGGAGAAGGCAAAGGTTTGCTCTCCACCTCTGTTCAAAAGCTGCTCCTAAACCTGGAGGAACTTCTAGATTTTGGGAGGCCAAAGCTCTCCATTCAGAAGCCCCAGACTGCCACAGCCAACCAGAGCCATCTTTGCCACGATCTCCCCTGCTTTTGTTGAGATAGAAGGTCCCTACAAAAATCAATGTGGTTTGCAAATGTATTACCTTTTCATTGAAACTTTTCCGGTAGGATGGTGCATGTTATTCACTTCTCAGCTCCATCTCCAAGCTACATTCACAAGCACATATGGTAGAAGCTTCCACAGCAAGTAATTGGGGTGGGTATCACAACCAAAGTACTCCAGTTGCTGTTCTGAAAGCAGGCATTGAGATCTTCATGTAGATGCACAGATCTCGGAAGCATGATCTGGCCCCCGGACATGATAGGTTTCCTATAAAGAACAGCGTTACTATAATCCCTCTCTTGTCATGAAATATTCAATTTTCTTTTTCATTCTTAGAAAATAAAATGCTAAATTACCCAGTTTAGTAGGTCAATGTCAAAACTTATGATGAAACAGAATCTTCCTAAGAGAGTTTCTTAAAACCTGTATAATCAGGTTGGTAATGCTGCCCACAGGGAAAACCCATTAGCAGAAATCTCTAACACATTTCAAAAAGCTAAACCTAAGTGGACTGTGGGTGTGCCTAACTGTTTGTTATATTGCAAGCAGCCCAACTCATCTGAAAGCGTTGCTACATCTCAGTGCACTGGTTTCCCTCTGCACGTACTTGGTGTAGAAATCTGCTAATGCAGCCCGTAGGCAGATTTTATCAAGATGAAGAAAGTAGATTTCATCTTCCTCGCATAACTGGAAGAAATTTTGTAGCCATTTTAAAGGGTTAAACTCTACTCCTGAACTTCAATACTCAGAAATTCTATGCACTCTCTTTTTAGAGTACTCTTCCTTCCTTCCTATCCGCTAACACAATAGGGAAAGCTTTGTTATCATTAATCATCTTCAGAGCCCTGGGGATTCTCTTGAGTACGAGCACTGCTGCAGCCTCACTGGAAAAACCCACACAGACACGCACCAAAGTTTCTGTCTGAGTTCACTCGTGCAGATTTTCATTAGTGACTGGATTTATGAGCTGGGGACATGGTTAATGGTTCATCTAAAGTCAAAGGAACTAAATCTTTGATAATTATCACCAGAATCAATATTTTCAAATAAAGGATTTGAACATTTTTTCCCTGCACCACGAAGATCTGTAATCTGAAGGGGGGGAAAAAGATGGATTTTTTCAGTATAAAACCAAGTAATATCTTGCACGGCACAAAACATCACAAGATATTAGAAAAGGTAAGATAAACAGTCTGAACAGAGATGGAAGTGTATCAAAAGTGATACATTTTTGAGAGAGAATGATTGTGCCTTAACAGAGAACAATTTATCCAGACAAAACACCTTGAATAGCAGGTACTGTATGAGTTTAGCAACAATTATTTGACTAATTCATCTTGTCAGCCTCCTAATAAATAGTCCCCAAAAAAGCAGCCTGTCTCGTAATTTCTGGAGACTTAGAAGGAAAAGGATATCCTGTAGAAATTAAAGAAAAGCAACATGGCTGAGAAAACATTTGTAAATAAGTCATCAACATTCTGATTAGATCTCTAACTCCTTGATCCAAATGTCTTGTTTTTTTCATGCATTCTGGTACATAAAACTAGTTTAAAAAATACACTCATACAGAAATAAACAACGACAACATAGTCCTGATTTCTCAAACAGGCTTTTTATCTGCAGGTGCAAATTCTGCACTTATTTATAGCTGTTTCCTCAATTTAATGGCTGCTCTTCGTAGAAGTATAGTGCTAGCATTAATATAACCAATTGCCTATCTGAAGCTGGAAGATACAAGGCTCAGATGTGGAGAAGTGAGTTTTTAAAACTCTTCAGCCAACACTTATGAATTCCCCAAACAATCCAGCAACACAATTCTGTAACTAAAAATAAACCAACAGCTTCTGATTGAGAGTCCAGTTTCAGCATCCCCAGTGCCATACAGATTGTACAGAGCATTTGTGCTTAAAACTATGTGAACACTAAGTAGTTGTGCAAGTGCCTGTCAAGTTAAATGTCCCTAGCAATCCGCAAAATTATTATTGTTATGCATAATTGCAGTAACTATGCATGCAGGTTAGGTCCATAGCATTGATTTTACGTGACTACCCTTGTGCTACTACAATATTGATAATTTGAATCTAATTTATTCTCAACATTTATACAGCTAACAAGATACTGCGTGTGTACACAGTGGGCCACGAGCTAAGACTTTGTGTCTTGCTCCACGGAAATTGCAATCTAAACAAAAAACCTGTGCACTGGAGAGTGGATTGGTCTTCGCTCCACTGAAAACAGAAGGGAGTAAACAAAAACATGCAACAAGAGATGACAGGAATAGTAAGGCAGAGGGATTGGGCAGAGTGCAACAGAAATAACCAGGCACATGACATAAAAGTTCACCTCAAAGGTAAAGACCTGGGACTTGGAGACTTCAGGAGGTATACGGAAATGCCGTACACTGCAAGGCTTTGAACAGTGGGACTGCAGGCACATTTTACATCAGATTTCCATTTATAAAAAGGGATTTTCAGTGTTTTCCTACTTCAGAAGAACATTGAGAAGATAAATACAGTAACGAAGAAGAGGTGGTGACCAAATGGTGGCAATAGTGACCAAAGCTGTGGACATATCTAAGGCAGATTAAGATAGGGTCTGGCAGGTTAGGATAAGAGCTCTGACTAGGATGCAGTAGGAGATGCTAAATAAGGAACAAGTTATCTCCCTTCTACCCCAGCCAATGTCTGTTCCCTCACCTACTGAGATCTCTCCCCAAAGGAAACAGGCTATAAGGCCACATTTATGACACCGTACTCTTTCGAAGTCAGGTTGCCTTTAGCAGGCTTTGGAGCAGGCACACCTGAAATGGGTGGTCTCATCAAGCACAGTATCCTCACCTGGGCATCTTGTATCTGCCAGCCCCCATGTTGTAGAGCCTCTTCTCCCAGATGCTTTATCCCATCATTTAAATGCTGCTGTAGACAACATTTTTTTCCTCCTTTTGATTGATGTCCAGCCCAGCACATTATCCCTTCCTTTAAATTGATGTCACTTTCTTTAAGAGCCTAAGCATTACTCTAAACTGTGTTTTAATTGCTATTTATACGTCCCTCAAGTGTGCAGAACCATGAATTGTTCAGCAAAGGCCAGGACATTTTATAAATAAAATCCTCGCTTGCTACTGAGAACGATAATATTAGCTGGCAGTATCTGGATACACTTTCAAAGTGAAGATTTTACTTTTACGAGGCAAGGCTAAAAACACAGATGGCATAAGCTAGTGTGAAACCTGCAGAAAGCTCCCCCCTCCCCCCCCCCCCGGTTCTTCGAATACCATCGTAAATCGGTGAGTGGGAGGAAAGTTAAAGCTTACATACATCCCAGCATGCCAACCCATGCCCTACTGAGATACTTGACTGTCTAGTGCTTCTAAGCAGCTGGAAAAATGTCAAACTGTCATCACTGATTAAAATGGGATTTTATAGAAAGCATCACACATATTGTCAAAATTCTAGATTTATTTTGCATGATGGAAATACAAAAAGTTGCTAATTTTGCTTCAAAACAGATTTTCTTCATGTTTCCCTCTGTACGTTACTAGTATTTACTCAAGGCTGTACATATCCAGTAATTACGGGCTACACCTTGTTTTGGAGAGTTGAGGATTTACCCACCATGATTTTTCATTAGAAAGACTGTACTCCTCCTAAACAGCCTGGCATCATGCAGATGTCTGCACATCAACATTTCTGCCACTTGCTGTCTCCAGGCTCATTCCTGAGCACTTCAGTGGAGCTGATGCCGGTGATTTTGATCTCCACAGCTCACCTGCAGTTCCCTGCCTTTCCCTCCCTCAGCTAAGGAAGTAACTAGCTCTGTTGTAGCAAACACCTTGTTAGAGATAAGAGGACTGCATTACCAAGGACATACTGTATTAGCCTTTACTATTTGACACAGACTTTTGGACTGACAACCCAGAGCCACTTGACTTCCTTCTCCTCTTGCTATCATGAGATCTACCGTTATTTTAATTTCCCTAACCTTGAGAGAAAGAGTGAGAATGATACTGTTTCACCTGTACTCTCTATTAGGTGGCAAATCTTGTGTAACACGTGTAATCCCTTCCTATGTGTGTGCAAAGATGGCATCAGCCAACCTTGCTGATATTCACTCACCAAAACCTCCATGTGAACAAGACCTAGAAGATACTTGGCGCTGAGCAGGGAAAGCAAAGCTCTGAGAGTCAACAGCACATAGGAAATGGCACCTGCTCCCAATGGTGTTACAGAGAAGGACAACTAAAGCTTCTGCATCCCAGGGCAATGCTGCACCACCAGCCTAAGACCCAGTTGGCCATGCTGAGGCTGCTGGTAACACGAGGGAGAATGTGAGTGATGCCCCACGCAGCCCCCTGTTGTGGGGCTGCCCAACCTCCAGCCCCCACTCACTGCCACAGAGCTGCCTGCAGCACATGCCCTCTGTAATGGTGTCTTGTTAAAGCATTAATCACTTACAGCTTCAGCAAGTTCAGTGCTCCTCAGTACCACCAGAGAGACAGCATTAAGCACAGCTCCACACCTAGCACATCTTACAAAGTGAAGGCACTTACTGGCATTGCAGAGGCTGCAACAGGCACCTGCCCCATCCTTGCATGACCACAGGCCTTTCCCCAGCTATGGCCTAACCCAGCCCGGGCCCAGCAGCAACCTCCCCAGGGCACAGGCTGCTGCGCACAGCGACAGCCCCTTCTGTGCCAGGACAGGCTTTTCTACTGACAGAAGCTCCACGGCCTTTGCTGTGTCTCGAGGCCAGGCAGCACACAGGAGCAGGGCTCCACACAGACACCCACACCAGAAGCAGCTGCCGGCAACACCAATATGGCTGACCTGGGCAGGCGCTTAAATACTTGGGTGGGGCTGGGATCGGTCAGGGGGCGGGACTAGGTGGAAGCAGAGGATTGGTGGAGAGCCACGCTCTCTGTGTGGGGATTGGTTGGCAGCAGGGCTGTGGGCAAGGCGGGCCGGGCAGGGCCCTGAGACCTCCTGGGGGCCATGGGGCAGCCCGTGGGGTGACCCCCGCCCCGGGCCGTCACCAGCCTGAGAGGGTGACCCTCGCCCCCGCCCGATGCACTCAGGGTCGGGGTGACCCCAGCCCTGCAGTGCCCTGGGCTAGGGGCTGACCCCAGGTGTCCCACGCAGGGCAGGCACCCCCAGCCCCCCGCT